>NC_135865.1:4000000-4300000 GCF_031162955.1 Sander vitreus | reverse complement strand
TGGACCGTCCCTTCCAGACACAACATAATGTATCATCGGGGTACAGTATCCATTGCGTGTCTCTTTGCTGTATGTATGTTTCAGTCAGAAAGAACAGTGACTTACAACCACTAACGTTGCTCTGATTAGTTGTGACGTAGCGCTGAGCGACACATGCAGGTTATGGCGGTACTTAGTGTGTGCGTGTGCGTGTGCGTGTGTGTGTGTGTGTGTTTCATTTATGTTTACTGTGACCTAAAGTCAGGCTGATTTTATGATTTAAGTGTCAGACACTGTTATTAGTCTAGAGTTTTCATCCCTAAAAAGGGATTCAAGTTTGAATGATTCTTTAAATAATTATGTATTTCATCATAACTGAACTACATGGTCGTTTACCTGTCACAGTCAGGCAGGATGATACACCTGTTTGTGTATCAACATGTTTTCTGCATAGAAGTCAAGAATGTATGCAAGGGGATATTTGTTTCCATGGTAACCTTATAATTTCACACACACAGAGTCTAACTGTACTGAAAATGTCCTCTGGCCAACACTGCTCATTAGCCTTCACCTCTCTCCCTGCTGGGAGACACACACATAAATCACACTCACACTAACGCAGGGGCGGCCTGATTTACTTCTTTTTTTTTTTTTTTCAGTCAGCATTTTCCATCTCAAACTTCAGCTCAGTGCGTTTCAGTTATTGATGTTTTCTTCATGCCCTGTTTCCCTCCTCTGTATATTCCTCGGCCTCTGTTTCCCCCTCTTTCCATCATATCATAGAATGTTCTTTTTTTTTTTTTTTTGGTAACCTTGATCTCCTCCACCTGCAGGGCGTAGGTCTGTCAGTTCATGGACGGTTTCGAGTGGCCACCGAGAAGACGCTGTTTGCCATGCCAGAGACTGCCATTGGTAAGACTGTCCAGCTGCACTAGCTGCTGTCTTCCTCGAGGGAGGGGTCGGTGTGGGGGTGGTCATTGGTTGGCCCACATCAGTGTGAGCGGGTATCTAGACCATTCATTATGTAGGAGCAGGGCAGACCCAGCTGGATCCAATTCATACAGTATGCATTCAGAGACATGAGGTCTGTCTGCATGCAAAGCTGGGAAAGAATACACAGACGAATAGATGAGTTGGATTCAGCACATCATGTAATTGATGACCTCATGCTGACAAAAATGGGTGTGAAGCAGGATGTCTCATTTATAAGTAAACACAATATGTTTACTCAGTGACTCCTTCTTTGCAACTTAAACTAATGATCTCGAAGATTTTCAAAAAAATGTCTGTTACTATCTATCACTGACTGAGGTACCCTTTGAGAAGCTGACAATGACAATATAAAGGCATATAAAGCCATGACCACAGGACACACACAGTGTATATTTTTATTTTGTCTGACTATTTTACGAGGATGAGTAATTAAACAATTATCCAAAGGGAAGCGATGGGATCCCAAACTCTTTAGTTTTTAAATAAATCAAGGCTCAGAAAATTCAAATGTTCTGTGTGTGTTTTTATTTGCATAATTTGATACCAACAAAAATATGCAATGATACATAACACAATTACACTTATCTGTAACTACATAGCTTGCTGCATGTAGAAATCAAGAACTTATCCCCGTGTTTTACTAAGAGTACTAAGCTTTAGTTCGCTTTTTAGCTAATTGACCGTGTAGACAGATGGCCGTCTTTTGAGGCACTGAGGAGATTAGTAACAAATCTCTAACAACTAACAAATTACATCTGACGTTGGCATAAACTCGCTGGTTGCAACTTAAACCAAGATGGCTTATCACAGTTCTATAATTGTGTATGAACATCATTTTTTATGAATTATTTTCAGGAAACTATTTTACCAAAGCATTCTTCTTCTCTCCTTCTTTCTTTACACCCCGACAGCAATAAATAACGTATGGGCTCTGAATAGGAAGAGCGAAAAATATCCATCATCTGTATCTGCTGTTATCCAGTAAAAATGCTCACCAATCACTGCCTCGCGGTCCGCTTGGAAAGAACCAATGGAATGCCTCCATTGCTGTGCGTACTCTACCCCTCCCGTGTACGAGCCTGAGCTCAGTGTGCGTCGCCCCCCGCATTACTTACAGTAGTTTGTTTTAAACATTCGGTATGATAATATTATGAGATGCTACTTTCAAATCTCTCTAGCTTTTTAATCTTTTTAACTCGTTTTTTGCAAAGTAAAATTACTGTTTTGTCAAAGGAGTGTGGTGGCTTTGAAGAGAGCATAGATAACAGCTTCAGTTCCTCGTGGTAAAGGGCTGTCTGACAGCAAGGTAAGGTGGTGAAGGTGGCCTCTTTTTAAGGTGTCTAAAATCTGTTATGCTGCTGCCCCCATCTACAGCAGTACAATGCTTAGCTTCTGTGTCAGTACTCCTGCCTGCTTCTCCAAACTGGGGGGGTGCTGACCTCCATCTACTGTAGCTAACACACTGACTATGGAGAAGTAGCTCATACAACCCCACTCTAAAATATCAGAACCATCCCTTTAATGGATATTTAGGGTGGTCCTCTAACATCTTTGATGGTTAGTTGAAAGGCTCGACAGACTTCCCGAATTGTATTATATTGGGGTTGGAATCAAGTGACGCGTAGGAAATTCTTGGATTGTTTTGTGCAGAAGTTGCTAGGTTGTATGTATCTGTTCATTTTCTGATAAATCGACTATACATTCACCGCCTCACACTCGCAAACTTCCAAGGACACTCGCGCATCCTCTATTAGTCACACACACACACACACACACACACACACACACACACACACCAAGCTTCTTCCTGAGCATTCTGGGCTCGGTCTCCATAATAAGTCTTCTGACTCAGATGTCTGGAGCAGTGCAGAGATGAAGATTATGTTGTCAGTGGAGAGGAAATGATTGTAGCAGAAAGAAAAGGCTGAGGTTTTTTTGTTAATGCAGTGTGTGTGTGTGTGTGTGTGTGTGTGTGTGTGTGTGTGTGTGTGTGTGTGTGGGCAAGGCCGCAATGAAGAATAGGAGGAAATGGGTCGTCAATTAAATTGGCCAGGCGAAGGATTGGCTATATGAGGATGTTGATATACTGCATGATATGTACTTTCTGGTTCTCTGTTTAGTCTCATTATTGATGTTCATAAATAAAGCAGGAATATCCCAGTGTCTCCAAACTCTCCAGTCACTTTGGCAAGAAGGCAGGACATTTTTGCTCATCCTCTTCGGAGCTGCTGTGGTCACACATTGTCACTTGTTTTTACTAAAGATACTTGGCTTCCAGGCCCTTTGCACCACCATTATCTGCCTGTTCCCTTCTGCAATCAGAACTTCACACTGCACCATTTGCATTTGGGAACAGTATTTTCACAGAGATTGCAGCTGCAGTGCTTTGAGACCCTACAGTACATGCTTATTTTAGCCTGGATCCTGGGGTGGAATCCTCTCAAGAGCCTCTCTTATGTGCTGGGTTTACACTGTCATTTTCTGCTGATATGGGTCTCCGTAGGGGTCTCTCAATGAAAACACGGACTTGTTGTCTTTTTGACTTTGACGTTTGTTGTCTTCATTGTTAAACACCTACCTAATCGGCACAAACTACCATTGCCGATTAAGGATTAAAGTTGTTTTAGTCGTGCAACAGAAAACTCAGATTGGACAGATAGTCTAGCTAGCTGTCTGGATTTACCCTGCAGAGATCTGAGGAGCAATTAACCATAGTCCTCAGAAATCCACCAGAGTTTAAAATGCCAGCACAAAGGAAGTGGAAGGTGACGGACATCTGGCCGAAAATGAGGGGCATCCGGCGGAATTTCCACCGGCACCTGAACAACCCCGGAAATGAAACGTCGTCGATATAGACTAGGGAAACTGTTGTTGCTGGCTAGGGGCTAGCTGTGGTTGTGTCCCTGGGGCTGTTATCTGTTCTCATCCCGACTGAAGTCTCTTAACGGCGGGGAGTGAGGCAGATGGATCTGGGTGCGCTAGCTGGCTAACTTAGCATTAGATTAGTCAACGACCCTTACAGCTGATGTTACGTGGTGAATTTAATCATGGTTAGCCCAGCACTGTTAACCATGATTAAATCAATACTAGAAATAAGTTTATGAGCTTGTTGTAACGTTACAGTATGGTTTAGTCACCAAGCATTAGCATGAGGCACTTAAAGCAACACTATAGAACTTTTCCCGCTTCGGTCCCCCTACAGGTTAGAAGCGGAATTGTCCATTACATTAAATTGTCCAGTTCATTCGAACTACAGATCCGCTACCGATCTGGCAAACTTGTATGTAATGTAATATAATGGACGATTCCTCTTCCAACCTGTAGGGGGACAGAAGCGGGAAAAGTTCTCTAGTGTTGCTTTAACGTAGCACATTGTAGTAAGCTGGATCGATATTGAATTATCATGTCAATAAATTAGGTCTCTTACACATCATCTTGTGTTACCGGAGCTTTTCCCGTGTTTTGACGGAAGTTAGAGCAACTAGGGTCAAAGGTTATATGACGCCATTTACAGGTGACCAAATGATATGGCCCATGTCATTCATTCAAATTACAGATTTCTCGTTTGAATATTGTTGCTAACATTTGGGATAATGTAAATACACAACTAAACAAAATGTATAACATAGGCATAGTCGTTTTTATGACATTTTAAAGCAGAAATATATCTTTAAATTAAGTTTAAGCTTTCTGTTTGTATGTTATATTAATGTTAATCTTTTGCTCTTTCATTGACTGAATCGTCTCCAGAAGCTTCCAGTGATCTTCATTGTTGTTGGTTCCATTTTTTTAAGCCATTTTTCCCATCACTGGATTTGACACCCAGGCAGTTGTTCTAGACCTTCAAAACAGCTTAAAGTTGGGTGGAGCTATGCTGGATATTAAGTGACTACTGTATACTGCAACTCAGTTGGTAGAGAATTATGTCAACTTTCCCTTGTTTCCTACTGAGAACATCCACATTAAGAATGTATTTACTGAGTAGTAAGTAAGTTTTTATTTATATAGCACCTTTTTAAAAAGCAGATGTCAAAGTGCTTCACAATTGAAAAAAGCAGAACCATTATACCCCAAAATTACTTAGAGAAGTACCCCAAATCACTTAGGAACCACACTGTATGGCCCACTACTGACATACTCCTCCTAAGTCCTCCTTCAGAGAAAAAACTCATACTACTACATTTACCTGACAGACGTGGCAGATTCAGAATTTACTCACAAAATATCATAAGTAAATTGTGGAATAAACACAGACATTTGCGTTATGGACTGATGGCGGTGCGCCATGTGCCACCCATTCCAGCCCGTAATGAGAGCAATCAGCAAATATCTGCGTTAATCAACCACCAGAACCCCAACCGAGTACAGAGACAGATGGAGAGAGAGAGAGAGAGAGAGAGAGAGAGAAAGGCAATGCAATGCAAATAGAGTTTTTCTTTAACTACATTTTAGTGTAGTCTTTTTCGTCAACGATATTGCATGTTGATATCGCCACAGTCAGTGTTTAATGACGGCGGTGCTGCCTCATCATATAGCCTATCGTTAACAAATTTAACACTTCAGCAAAGGTGTTAGAAGTTAGCAGCACACTTGAACAACCGGACCCAGGGTGAGCATAGAGGATGAGTCTGAGTGAGAAGGAAGAAGTGGTGAATTTACAGCTCACAGCAAGTTAATACGATATAGTGTCTATATGATTTAGTGTCAGCAGCACACACACACACACACACACACACACACACACACACACACACACACACACACACACACACACACACACAAACACACAGGCTTCCCGATTTATTAGATTGATTGTTACTCATTGTTAATGAGTAACAAGGTGGATAAAACATACAGGTGTGCCCTCATAACTCTGAGTAGCAAAGTCATCACAACAACATCCTCCACATTTAATACATGTTGCAGAAGTGTGAAAAGAGCTTAGTAGGAAAGCTGTTCCCATTGTGTGGTATATCCTCAGACTAGAACATCATCAGGGGTGCAGAGACTTTAAATACATGCACTCCTTCAGTTTGGGGTTTGGGGGTGGGAAGCCATATTGGGGGGGGGGTCTCAACTTGCTGCAGCATTTAGCTGCTCCTACTGGTTGGGTGCGTCACAGTTGGGGGTAGAATTTCGGTGTACTGTAGTGTGTGTATAACATCCTCCCTGTGAAGCTTATTAATTGGAAGTGAAGCCAAGGTTAGAGTAATCCATGTACATACTGCCGTACAACTACAAGAACGCCTAAATGTAACAAAGTCATGGTTAATGTCCATTACTGTTATTAGTTACACCAAGGGTCAATAGTTTGAACTGTATGTTTAAAGAAACTGACAGCACTGAGAGACTATGAGACGTTTTCCAACAGCCTATTAAAATCATAGAGATAACATAGATCTAAATTCTAAAAATACTAGTGGAACCTGGGCTATTCAAATAAAAACGCCCTGCTGAGACAGATTCTTTCACAGGGCATGTCCAACTACTGCCATGTTTCTTAACATTATTGACATTATATGTTTTCTCACATCTCACATGTCATCTCATGATGGCCATATGGACTAATGGAAAAGCTCTGATCTATTGTCCCCCTCTGGTTTTCATCATGTTATCAGGGCTTCTCTTGCCCTTTAAGGAACCCTGGCTATGATTTATTTATGGCCCCCCTTCCTTCAGTCCCCCACCACTACCAACAACTCTTTATAATTCAGCAGCCACCCTCGTGTTGGACCCATTGGTAAAAAGAAGTAATTATATTTACTCCCTCATGATAACTATGTGTGTATTTATGCCTCTGCACCGTCAACAGCTCTGGCCGGAGGGTTTATGTTGTCAGCTTGTCCGTCCGTCCGTACATCTCATTCTTTTAAACACGATATCTCAGGACCCCCTGGAGGGAATTTCTCTACATTTAGCACAAACGTGCTCTGGGACTCAAAGATGAACTGAGAAGGGGAGATGTTTGGTCGGATACCGAATCTGTGACACTAATCTCCAAACGGTGGTGATTGTTGAGATCGTCTCTTTGCTGCCGGGTTGAAGATGTGTGTGAAGCATCAACCCCTTGATAAAAAAATACACTTTAATACCTTTTTATTAAAATGTCTTCAAAGTCTTCACTACATATATTATACCAGTCATACATGAATATATAAACTGCAACTTGACTGGTTGGCGAGGCATACAACCGCAAGGCGGTAATTCAAGGTAGAATTATTATACTTTCATAACTACACACACTTCTGTCACACTCATTCCTCTCTCTCTCTCTCTCAGTCACACACACACACTCACACACTCACACTCGTACTGTCACTACGCTCACGAGTCAAAGTTATCCCTTTTTGTGGCGGGATTAACACATTTAACCCAGCACTGCTAGCATTCTGAACAACAGCCATAATCTGTCACATTAATAATATTACATATCCAGCTGTGAATCAGGTCAACTCATCTAATCCCTCTTTCCCATTCACCCCCACAATACAAAAGCTGTCAGAAAACCAACTGTGACCAAGGGGATCTCATTTCCTGTCAGAAACATAGAAATCAAATTGAAACATTATTGTGAATACAGACTAAATTCTGTACGGCTTAAGGCTGTGAATTTTTTATAATCATTATTGCTCGTAAGCCGCATGTTTACCTTTTTTGTAGTGCAGCAATCATTTGTTTTGTTAATGGTTGAACTTAATCATGCTGGACGTAAATCACATCTGGGTCAGGTGGAACGATATTTTAGGAAGGAGGGGCAATGTGGAGGCAATTCTGACCCTTTTATTTTTCACTCAACATGCTGCAGTATGGCTTTTAGATTACAGACTGTTTTTCTTTCTTTTTTTGTAGTAAAAAAAACCAACCCTCTCCGACCTCCTCTTGTGCTTAAAAAAAGTAAAAAGAAAAGTATTACTTCACCTTCTAGAAAGAGAGGTACACCTAAAGTAATAATCCTTTTACAGACAGAGAAGACTATACTGATCCAGAGGTGTAACCTATTTTCTAAGATTGGTCATCCAAGTCTTTTGTATCCTTCAAGTTATCAAAATAACTCCGAATTTGGACTTACTTACCAAGTTTTTCTGACAAAACCATCAAGACATTTGGTCTGAAGGAAACTGTGATGTTTTCATTTGTTTTCTGATGTTTTGTAGTTCAAAGGATTGATTGATTAATGTAGGAAATAACCAGCCGATTAATCAACCATGAAAACTAATTTGTTCCACTCTTAGCTGGCTTATGTAAATTGGTGCTCGTGTTGTGCAGTGTACTTCATTACAGACATACAGTATGTCAATCAATAATGGATGCTAAATATTCTTTACATTCTTAGTGACATTTGGGCATTTGACAGGGTGAACTGGTCCGTGACAGACTGTCATATTGCTACATGAAGTGCCTGTGTATTGAAACTGTAGAAGAATGTGCCTAGTTTTGTGTTTTATTTTGACAGGGCTTTTCCCTGACGTGGGAGGTGGTCATTTTCTGCCGAGGCTCCGGGGGAAGCTGGGACTGTTTTTGGCCTTGACAGGCTTCCGTCTCAAGGGGCGTGACGTGCAGAGAGCTGGAGTTGCCACTCATTTTGTCGAGTCTAAGAAGGTACGATAACTCGAGTTAGTAGATCAAAATCAATGGCCTCACAAAAGAAATTGTACATTTTAGTTTTTTTATTCCAAACAGTAGGGCTGGGTACCAAACTTCGTTACTTTTTAGGCACCGACTGAATTTCCTCCTTATTATCGAGTAGGTTTGGGCATCGAGAACCGATTCCTACTTGGAATCGTTTCTACCCACCATTGAATCAAAATAAAACGTTCCTCTTATTTGTGAAATAAGCATGTGACCCGTTTCAACTCCACCCCTCAAAGAATCGGAATCGAGAATCGATAAGAACCGGAATCGAAAGGAAGATTCGGAATTGGAATCAGAATTGTTCAAATCCAAACAATGCCCAACCCTACTTATCAAGTATTGAAAAATGCCTCGTCATTCAATACCAAATTTCAATACCTAAGGAGCAAATCTCATCCTCTTCAGTGAGCCAATAAGCATGCAGCATGCTTCTACCAAGATCTAATAATGTCTGTGATTGGCTGTCTAACGTTACACGTCGTAGAGACACGCAGGAAAAACTGTCCATTACACAGAGACGGGGCTCACATCTATTCTTGTATTTTTAGAGGCTTGAGCACAGTGTGCGTCACATAGGTGTAAAGGAGCAGAAAAATAAAATAAAAGATTAAAATGGAAATTTTTCATAGTATTTTCAAAAGTATCATTCAGGAACCGGTATCAAAGTCACAGTATCAGTATCGAAAATCTTTAAATGGCACCCTAACCTTACTGACCAGCCAATAAAAGCATTCTGAGTCATGAAGGAATAATGTTAAATGAAACGGATACAAGACTGCAGACAGAAACTCGACAAGCCACACGACCAGGATTTTCTCCATTACACTGCTTTCAATTTGTTATCTAATGTAAGCCCATGCTCTGTGTGCGTGTGATGGTGGTGCTGCAGGGAAAAGGCAGGACAGGAGCATGGTGGGGGGGGGGGGGGGGGGGGAGGTTAAAGCTCCGGCTGGAAAGCCGGATGCTGAGTCACTGGGTGTCTCACTCTTGCTTAAAGCTGCCAAAATCCTGGCTGTTCCAGAGGCCGGGTGTGTTTGTCTTGCTGTTGGAGTGTGGTCAGAACAGTGGGCGGCCCCGTTTGTTTAAGATTGTGACCTTGATTTTCAGGACAGACGTAAAGTGGGGTGGATTTAGTTCATTTGGACAACTTTTACAGCAGTTTGACCAACAAAAAAGGGTGGAAAGAAATCTCTATAATCTATCACATTTATGTGTTATTTTTCTCATTGTATGAAACCATAGCTGCAAATTGGAAACTATTTTGGAATATGGAAATGTGCTGCCGGATTAGTTCAAACCGGCACACAAATCCACAATGGAAGACATTTTGCAATCCAGAGTAGCCAGTCCTTCAAATGAACAGTATTTCCTTAGTGAGAATCCAAGAGGGAAAGATCTGCCTGCATCCAAAAACTGTGATTGTTTTTAAAATGAATCTAGCCGAGTAAAAAACCACAGTCGACTGCACACAAACGGGCAAATTTACAAGCATTTCTTTCAGTGGCTAATTTTAATGTCAAGCCTACAACTTCCACAGATCCCAGAGCTGGAGAAGGAGCTGGTGGAATTGAAGTCTCCCTCTGCTGCAGACGTCTCCAGAGTGCTAGATTCCTACCAGAGCCAGGTTAGAATGCTTACACAAGTCATATAACTAACACTGAACTTGAAATATCCAGAACAGCTTAAATAGGCAATGAGTTGCCCTTTAGACATCAGTTTCCATGTGAATGCCTGAGAGTCTTGGCATATGTCTGTGCTGATAGCAGTTCTCTGTCCACAGAGTAGTCTGGATTCTGAGAAGCCCTTTGTGTTGGACAAGCACATGTCCGATATTGACAGGTAGGCCTTGAATTTCTCTGTTCCCAAATATAAACGTTATCTGACGTGTGTTGCAGGAAAACTAGTTCACAGGTACTTACGCAAAGGATAAGGCTGTGGGGGAGCCCTGGTATCTCACCTGGTTCAGCGTGCGCCCCATGTACCAAGGCTCCTCACCACAGCAGCCGGCCCTTTGCTGCCCACGACCCTTTGCTGCCCACGGCCCTTTGCTGCCCACGGCCCTTTGCTGCCCATGGCCCTTTGCTACCCACGGCCCTTTGCTGCCCACGACCCTTTGCTGCCCATTGCCCTTTGCTGTATGTCATCCCCCCTCTCTCTACCCCCTTTGCTGGCTTCATCTGTCCTATCAAATAAAGCCCAAAAAGCCCAAGAAAATAATCTTAAAAACAAACAAAAAAAACCCGATAAGGCTGTGATATTCTATATTTTGTTATTCTCACCAAATCCCATGAAAAGATAAAAACCAACAATGTGTGAGTCCGTCTCAGTCTTTCCCACTTCCTTACCCTTGTGTCAGCCCCAAGGCCATTCATTCCTACTGAACATGAACAGCTGGGCAGGGTAGTTTTAGCAGATGTTACTCAAACCGGATAGTGTATTTGTTTGGTGTTCATTTATGTTTGGTTATCTAATAAGTGGCACCTAAGTAGCGAGGAAAATGACATTTTTGATTTCGGTTGAAATGAGAGTGAACTGAGGTAGCATGCTGAAAACATGAATCTGCGTTTGTCCTTCCCTCCCTTCAGGCTGTTCAGCTCCAGCAGTGTGGAGGGCATTGTGCAGAACCTGAAGGCAGATGGCTCAGAGTTTGCTAACAAACAAGCTGAGGTATGATCTTGACCCTGCGGCTTCATCACAATCACTGACATCATTCATTTATTCTCCAAGTACAGTAGTTGTACAGAAATGTAGTAACACTGGCGTAGAGGCACGCTGACAGTTACTGTACTATTTAAAAGAACTGCTGTACCTGTGTACGATCCCTCTCTGCAGCCCTGTTACCCCACCATCAGATAAATCCCTCTGACAGTGCCGGGATGGAGCCAGGGCATTATTTAGCATTAGCAGGATATGTTAGTAATTAGTGGTTACCTCGGTTAAAGCACTTAATGGGGTTAGTCTTTTGTCTTGTTGACCGGACCAGAATCCCTCCTGGGAGATTTCAGTGCTCTTAGCAGACCACCGTGGCTTCATAAATCTGATCTCTGTATGGATGTGACTCGTATCTCTGATTCAGTTTTTCAGGTCCTTTCCCCTCAAATGGTCCAATGAGATCAAACCTTGGAAGAAAGGCGTATAACCTTACGTAACATGGAACACATGACCCAGATTAGACCCCCACCCCTCCCCCCTCTCCCTTGTCTACCCCATCCCTCTCCTCATTGTCATCTCTCCTGATCGCTCCAGGATGGATAATACTGTACCACCAGTCAGCTGTTATTGGTTTATTACTTGATTTGTAACATTTGAAATATGTTCATATTGAAGAAATGGTTCAAGGCTTAACAAATATTGTCATTTTTCATTCATTCTTTCATTCTGCTGGGTTCGACAAAAGGCTTCAAATATTTATTATAAACCCACATCCTCAGTTACTACTACACCACTGACTCACTGTCCTGCCAGGTACATTAAACATTCATAGCTGTCTTTGTCCTTAGTTACACATTGTTTTTTTTTAATCGTTTTTTTATTTTATAATTTGCCATTGTTTTCTAACCCTAAACTAGCCTGACAAGCCAGACCCATATCCAGATGTTGGGTCTGGGAACTCACGTGTTGGGTCTGGCAGGGCTCAATCCGAGGGGCGGGATAAACGGTTGTCTTTCAAATTCCCTCTGCACGCAATAGGATAGAGCTACAACCAACCAGAGCAACGCTAGTTGATAGATTCAACGTATCCGGTCGGCAAAACTCTGAACACATCTTCCGTTTTTAAGAATGACTTCAGTACCGTTCTTTGTTCTTTTCTCAAAGAAAAGCTTAAAGGTCCCATGGCATGAAAATTTCACTTTATGAGGTTTTTTAACATTAATATGAGTTCCCCCAGCCTGCCTATGGTCCCCCAGACGCTAGAAATGGTGATAGGTGTAAACCGAGCCCTGGGTATCCTGCTCTGCCTTTGAGAAAATGAAAGCTCAGATGGGCCGATCTGGAATCTTCCCTTTATGACGTCATAAGGGGAAAGGTTACCTCCCCTTTCTCTGCTTTGCCCGCCCAGAGAATTTGTCCCACCCATGAGAAAGAGAGAGACATCATGGCTTTCAAACGAGCAAAGTGGCAGTTGGTCAAGGCCACACCCCCACCTTCCACCTTGCCCCCCCTTCTTCCTGCCAACCCTGGCTACTGAAATCTGGTGCCACTGATATGTCTGCGCTTCTCTCTGATGCTCTGAAACAGACGATACTGGTAACACAAACACTGCTGCACGTGACGCTAGTTAATACTATACTCAACAGCAGCTAACGTTAGCCTACCGCTAGCTAGTTAACACTATACTCAACAGCAGCTAACGTTAGCCTACCGCTAGCTAGTAGCTGGATTAAACACGGTTAAAATGCTGACAGCTAACGCTAAACGGTGTAAAGTTTGACTGTTTTACTGTAGAGGATTCAACATCATACATATTCAACATAGTATGTAACAATCTGCAGCTGCCGTCGGAGAAACAACACAGTTGAAATAAGTTATTGTTATACATTATTTTTAAATCATTTAACTTTGACCATATGGCCTTAGCAATAAACAAGCCGTTCTTTAATGTCACCAACTGTTGTTTAGTACCCTTTTTTTTCTTTTCTTTTTTTACTTTCTTAAAAAGTATCGGTTCAGGCACCGTTAATTATGTATGCGGTTCATTTCAATTAATTAATCACAGAGTATGTCATTAATTAGATTAAATTTTTTAATCAATTGACAGCCCTACAAATTACATTTGCTGCCGCTAGGGTGCATCTAGATTTCTAGGCTAAAGCTAAACGCTAATGAAGCAGTCCATCCCCACCTTTCTGTTTGAAGCCTCTTACACAGAAGAGTGTCCTGTTGTCTTCTCTTCCAGACACTGTCCAGGATGTCTCCCACGTCCCTGAAAATCACCTATAAGCAGCTGAAGGCGGGTGCAACTATGAGCCTGCAGGACGTGTTGGTGATGGAGTATCGCCTGAGCCAGGCCTGCATGGTGAGAACCAACAGATTTACTGTAACCTGCAGCCTCAACCTGCAGAGACGTTATCAACACGCAGCTTGATTTTCATACTAGTTGTAATCATAATTGGATAGCAATTGGAGGATTAGTTGTCTGACTCACGGAATGTAGATGTTGGTATAAAGCCGGCCATTGGCGGCCTTTTTCGGACTGAATTCTCTTTCCCTTCCGCTATCTCGTTGTCTATTTTGCAAGGGCACCATCGCTGGATCCTGGGCTTACTGCCGCCCAAGACAATTGTGATTGGTTTAAAGAAAGACAGTCCTTTTTCCCGTATCCCAAAATGATAAGCGGTGCTACCAGACCATATAGCGCTATATGCTATTCAAGACTAGAGGATTTGTAAATGATTCTGCAAGTTGATGATCCCATAGCATTCTTTAACATCCTTAAAGTTAAAATGTCAGTATTACATATCTTAATCATCCGCAACAGCTGTTTGACTTTAGCTATCTTGATATGTTAGATTCAAATCTAAAATGATTTCATCTCATGGGATTGTTTCCGCTGTTTTGCAGAGGGGCTGTGACTTTTATGAGGGTGTACGAGCCGGTAAGTCAACAAAAAGTGGAATAGGGTGGATGGGAATTTCAATGATGCATCATGATGTAAGTGGATTGCACAGAGAGCTATGGGCCTAAAGCACAATGAAAAAAACTGGTAATATTGATTCTAAATGTTATTAATGGATCAAATAAATACTAGTTTTCTATTGCTTGACATCATGTCAGTCACATCATCTTATCCCCCTTTCTGTGTCGTGGTTTTCTGCATGTTTCCAGTGCTGGTTGACAAGGACCAGAATCCCAAGTGGAAGCCGGCGACACTGGAGGAGGTGTCTGAGCAGGCCGTGGAGCAGTGCTTCTCCTCGCTGGGAGACAAAGACCTGACTTTCTGATGCTTCCCACCTTCAAACACACACTACTAAGCCTTGGCCAAGCCTCCTGTCCCCACATCCCTTTATGGTCAGTCATGTGCAAGGACTGCTGAGGATGAAAAAAAAAACAAAGTCTGTTAATTTACTATTAAATAATGTGGTGACAATTTACAGGAAAATCCAGGCAGCTGAAGAAAAGGTTTGACTCACAGCCAGGAATCTAAAATAGTAGCAGAAGAGGTAGCTAACAGATGCCCTGTGTGTCACACATGAAAAAGTGTTTAGCGTAAACTGGCTCCGCAGTGGAAGTGGAGTGTTTTTTTTTTTTTGTTTTTTTTTTACGTAAGCAATGACTCTCCTCTGCTGCAAATGCAAGGAATGTGCTGCATCTGACGTGTACAGCAGCATTAACATGAGGACATGGGAGGAGAAACTGATCCCACCACTGAGTGCTTTATTACATTTCCTGTGGGTGTTTGTTGATGTGACACGGATCGCTATCATCTGTATTTAGTTTTTTGTCTTTTTCTAGTGTTTTTCCCCTCAGTGGTATTTGTAGTTTTCCAGATGTAACATATCCAAACAACACTCCCAGGACGAGGCAGATTTAGAAGTATATCGACATTGGTTCTGAATCCATTTACACGACTGTTACATTGCTTGCATGACCACATTGCAGTTAACCTTATCTGATGGACAACTCACTGTTTTTCAGTAGGTATCACATCACATTCCTAACATTAGTTCTGAATAGCTGCATTATTTATGAGACAACTAGTCAGATTAGACATCCATGCTGGAACAGAGGACAATAAACAGTTGATAATGTAATATCAAATGTTGTGTGTTCTTGCTGAGGTAAGAAACGGCTCATGTTTTGAAGAACTACATTTATAGAGGGCAGGATGTTTTATGACCTGCTTATAAAGTGTCCGTGTGGCAGTTTGTTATCAGCAGCACTAAGCTGCCTCTCAGATAACTCTAGAAAGTAAACATTGATTTTCGTTGCACGTTGAGTTATAAACAGGTCTTTTTAAGCTTCAGTGTTGGCAGGAAGTGCTGCACATTTTGGTACTGGGACTGGTATAATTGTCTAAAACAGTGATTCCCAACCAGGGGTACTTGTACTTTAGAGGTTACGTGGAAAGATTGGAGAGTAGAAACAATATAAATTATGAATTGATTAAAAGAATATAGCCACATATTTAAAAGGCAACTGTAACCCCTGAACACTACATGTTGCTGGGTATTTGAAAACTAGTTAGCAAGCAAACACAGAAGTTTAAAATAGGTAGCCAAAAGTAATGACTTAACAGTTCAAATGATTAGGGACTGTTGTTATTTATTTAAGGGGCCACCAGAGGAGTTTTGGGACTTTTAGGCTAAAAAGACTTGACCCTCCCTTTGACAGTAATAATTTTTCTATTTGAAAAAGAACCATGACCCTCCCCTTATGTGCTAGCTTTTGCTTGGCAAAGATGTACAGATGCCATTTGATTTTTTACAGCCATGACATATATGTGTTAACCTCTGCATTCTCATTTTACACATCCCACTCCTCTGTTATGGTGTGGTAGACATTCCAGTAGATTTACTCACTAACATAGTTGTGAAAACACAATAAGCATGAAAACTAAATGCACACTTCCTGTATTACTGCATTACTTCAAATACTAAGTTACTCCTCTAGTAAACTAGTATTCATGTGAAATAAAACAATAAAACATTGAGACCATTCAGCAAAGGACACTGGGAAATAACCAATTCAACACTGGTTGCTATGGACTCGTCACTAGGCTTCCTCAGTCGTATATTTAGCACATAGGTAAAGGTGCCGAAGCTGAACATTATATTCCAAAACATATATATATATATATATATAACATCTGGTAGCGAAGGAGGGCAGAGACTAAGAGCTACATAAAAAAATATGCACCAAACAAGCCACTTTGAAATGTTGTGGGTGACCCTCCCCTCAACAAAGAATAAAAAGACATGACCCTCCCCTATTTTCCTCCGATGGTCCATTCCATAAATACCGAACGGTCCCTTAGCTGAAAGTAATGGAGAACTGGTTAAAATAGTTAGCTAAAAGTAACGTTAATGGCTAAATAGTTTGAACATTCAGCTTCACTCCAAGAAGTAGTAGTCCAGTAGGCTAGTATTGGTACGATTACTGACCAAACCAACCAAAAGGTTTGGGAACCACTGGTCTAAAAGATCAATAGAGACCACAGTCTGTTACCAATGAATGAGCAAGCAACACATGAAGCAGGTTTCAGAACGGTTAGTTGTGTTTTAATCTTATCTACCTGCTACCTGCTTCACATTTATAGTCTGACTCAATAACACACATCTCCTTTCAACATTAGCCTCTTATAATTTGACAGGATGACCTCCACATACTGTAGGCCATAAACGCTGAGAACACAGTCTGAGTAGTTCTCTCTGCGTCACAGATAAACCCTCATGCTTTATGGCTACCATTTGCTCTTCAAACAAACGCTGGCCAGCAGTCACTTGTAAATCCTTTTGTTTGTTCTTTATGCAGCTGCACTTTTCTTCACTCTCTTACAGGATGCAGCTGATCCCCTTTTGTTTGACAGGTAGTTTAAATAAATACTGCCAAGTGTGTGTGCGTGTGTGTGTGAGGTTCTTCTGAAGTAGTGATTTAGAAAATTATGACACATTTCAATAATGATAGAAGGCATAAATCTGATTTATTGGCATCATCAGTTTTTACACATACTGTATGTACAGTTTGCAAGTTAAATGAACATTGTACTACAGTTATTGTTGATATATTCACAGGCCGACATGGATCATCTTACAGAGCTGTAAGTCATAGAAAGAATCTTTATAGTCAAGTCGGCTCATCTTACTTTTGCTTCAGCTCCTCCTCTCTGACTGCTGTTTGGTCTATGGGTCAGTGACTGTTGTAAAACACTGATACATCAGCGGCATTGTGGGTACAGGAGTCCAAACCCTGTAATCACTTGTGCTAAGATTAACCTGGCATAGATAATGCATTATGGGGTCAGCTGATATGGTTTCAGGCTAATGGCGCAGGTTTGAATCGTGGGCTGATTGTTGAACATTTAAAGGCATAGTTCTAAATTGAAATGCTTTACTTTGCCCAACAGTTTAACATTAGTAGTGTAGGGAATTAAGGATTAAAGGGTTCAATTGTTATTATTGCTCTGGCTGCATAACAACCCATAAGCAACTAATTTAAAGGAGGTGCAACGATTAATCGAGTTGGGCCTCACTATTCGTGACCATCGAGTAAAAATGACACATGTTTTTATATATATATTTTGCCATATATGATAGTAAACTGAACATCTTTGGGTTTTTGACTGTTACACAATTGTTTTCATTATCAATTAATCTGTCAATTCAATCCTTGATGAACTGTTTCATCTATAAAATGTCAGAAAATGGTTGAACAAAACAAGCTATAAAATAGAGATGAAATGAATCGTTAGTGGCAGCCCTAATTGAATCCATACCAAAGGGCACGGCGGCCTTCCAGACCCTGCGCCTCAGGGAACCTATCCTTCTGAATAAATCTTGCAAAAAGTGTTGGTGGCCAATTCAGCAGCCTATCCATCTCTGTCCAAACACCTGCTGGTATTTAATAATTTAAAATGGTTGACCTTTAAAAACTACAAATGACGGTTTCCAAAGGGAAGCACTGGCAGACCTTCAGTCAGTGTTAAAAGCATCAACTGGAAGACACAGATGTTTGAATAAAGACAGGCGTTCACATTGGATCAGACTTTTAACTCCTTGTGGTGCAGATTCAGCCCCTTCACGGCTGTCTGAAGAAGGTTCTTCTTTTAGGCAACCACGAGACATATCTTTGCCAGAGTTCCAAAAACTGAACCTCTTGTGAATTTGTAAACAAAGGTGATCCCACAATTTGTAAAAAAAAAAAATAAAAAAAAAAATGAAACTAACATGTGATGACATTACACTCAAAATGCACAGTAAAGCCTGACATCAACATTATGGCAACATCTTTAATGTATCGCTTAAAGAAATCGATCCCAATGACCCGGTTTAGTGTCCGTATACTCGTCTTTAAAAGCAACATGACAAATAACATGACTCAGCATCCTCCAGCATGTAAACCGTAAAGAAATATGCATCTTTAATTGCATGAACCGACCATCTCATTCTCCTCACACTGCCATAAGCTCTTTCTGTGCTTTTGAAACAGGCCTTTTGTTTTTGTTTTATCCCAACATTGACCCAAACTGTGTTCAGCACAAAAGGGATATTAGCCTTTATCATTTTATCTGACGCAAAAAACAAATGTCATCTGATTTAAGAATTAGGAATATGGCGTGTGGAGAACAGTGTCATCTCTAATCTTTAGTGTGTTCATAACATGTTTGGGACGACCCCAACTGTCCACACAGATTAGTACAAGTTATGTTTTAGGAGTTGACTTTCAGAGTGATGTGTGTGGGAAGGTGTTTTATAGCACACATTGTGTTCCTTTGGGGGGAAAAAAACCTCTCTCTGTCAGCAGACATTTGATCAGTCATCACCCAGCGGCTCACCCGAACTAAGGTGTTTTTGAATGATGCTGCCCTTCACTAAAATGGGCACAGTTTCAGACAGCACTGAAACATCTGTATTGGTTAGACTTCCCAACACAATGTGACATAACACGGCCAGTGTTCTGTCAATACTGAAACACTGTTAGTGCTATAAGAGAAGACCTGGGGAGAAGGCAAGTGCAGAGACAAATACCCTGCCAGTGTTTGATATGGCTTATCAGCTTATGTTGAAGGTATCGGTTACTGGTTCCTTCTATTATGCTAATTACTACAACACTATTCAAAGCTGTTATTACTGCAAATAGTTATGTGGCAGTTTAAGTGTCCTCATTGCTTTTCAGTAGCTAGCAATGTGACTTGAATTTTGGGCAAATCCCAATGACATCATTTAGAGTACCTGTGCACCAATCTGCAGCTCCACTACCTCTCTGTCCAGTGGACAAAGACCTGTACAATGTCCCCTCGGATATAAATAGAAAATAAGTAGAAAACAGTGTTGGGCTCATAATAACATTCATTAAGGACTTTGGCGGTTGTGAACCTCTATTCCAAATATATCTACTCTATTAGTTTGTATTGTTGCCCTCGATTATGAAGCAGCACCACACTATTTTTTTAAGAGCCCCTATTATTCTCCTTTTTAGCATCATATTTGTACTCTTGGGGTCTACTGGAATAGGTTTACATGATTTGATGTTTAAAAAACATATGTTTCTCATACTGTCCATTGCTGCAGCTCCTCTGCCTGAAACGCTCTGTCTGAGTTCTTTCTGCTCTGATTGGTCAGCTGGCCCACTCTGTTGTGATTGGTCAACTTAATTCAAACAAGCCGTAGGGTGGGCTGTGCTTGCTCAGGCGTTGTCTCGCTTTGCCAGACCTTCCTCCACAGCACGGAGGAGGACGGTTTGGCCAGGGGCGTAGCACAAAATTCTGGGCCCTGTAGAAAGGCATTTTCTATGGGCCCCTCCCCGCATCCACAGCTATTCATTCTAGCATCTTTTTGGGCCCTCCTCACATGAGGGCCCTGGGTATTCAGTCCCCTCCCCCCCCCCAGTCCGACGCCCCTGGGTCTGGCTAGTCCACTGAGCAAAATAGCCTCGGGAAGTAACTTGTTTCGGTGGGACGTGTACGTTCAAAAGTTGTTTTAGTCGTGAAACAGAAAACTCAGATTGGACAGATAGTCTAGCTAGCTGTCTGGATTTACCCTGCAGAGATCTGAGGAGCAGTTAACCATAGTCCTTAGAAATCCACCGGGGTTTAGAACGCCAACACAACGAAAGGGGAAGGCAACTGATATCCAGCCGAAAAGAGCGTGATCTGGCGGAATTCACAGCGGCGCCGGAGCAATCCCGGAAATGGAACATCAAGGATATAGAATAGCTCAGACAGCACCTATGGGCGGCACATACCTATATAGCACACTAAAAGACAAAAAAGCATAATAGGGGCTCTTTGAGAAGTCATATATAGACTTTTATAGAGGTTTGCATATATGTGCTGTTGTCCTCTTTAGGGCAGATGGCAGTAGTTATCAGTTAGGCTTTGTACAATAACACAATGTTGACAAAAAAGAAACTAGGCCTACAACATTTCAGCTAAAACCATGTGTTTTTTTGTTTTGTTTTTTAACTCCAGTTCTGTTGACGAGCCAAATCCTTTTTTGAAAAAGTCTGTCAATCCTTTCCCTGGTTTCTTTGTGGCTGAGAGGCCAGCAGGTCTCCAGTGATCTGGGTCCTGATGTCAAAGTTCCCAAACTGTGTATACAGAATATCCTGGAGTGCAGGAAACACATCATTTCCTGGACTCATTTTGAGACAATGCCTGCTGGATGGAGGGCTGCGGTCGAGGCTGCCTAATGGCAGTGGGAGAAGGCGAGCCGCAGGATCTCCAGGGAGGCCATTAAGGGAGAACTTCAGCACGCAGAGCTTTTTGGAGACCAGAAAGAGCTGGACAGCTGGGTGTGTTTCTGACCTGGTGACACCAGTGTTTTTTTGTTTTTTTAAGTGAGAGTTTTCACCAAATGAAGGGATCTATTAATAACTTCCTCTGCAAGAGGAGGGAATCTTGGCCCTGGGACAGCATCAATGGTCGGGATAGAGTTTCACTGGCAAGGAAGAACATTACAATTCCAGGCAATATCTGATAGGATTTCTTGCTTTGCGTTATGAGTCCAGCCCTAGAGAGCCAACACATCCTGGGAGAGGGGACAAATAAGCTCTGAGAAAGATGATACCAAGTGAAGACACTCCAGGCTCCGGCTCTGAGACAGATAATCACAGGACACATGGATCAGAGTGCTTTGGCCGCTTTGGAGGAGGGTTTTTAGGTTCAATCCAAAAGTAGGTCAAAACTGAATTACTGGCAGCTCATTCATATTCCTGCTCACAGCAGAGAAATGCTTGAAGGACTCATTCTGAATGAAGGTGTTTGAGACTATCGGCCTTGTTTAATCACATGTAGAACCTCCAGTATCGAGGCCAAGGCAGTCTTGGCTTGGCCCGGCCCTCCCACTGGGACATCCCGTCCCATGTCACGGCACGTCACATTCAATGTAAGGGATGTCGCTGTAGCGGCGGTCTACCTCCACCCACTGCTGCACGGCCCGGGCCACGATCTCCTCGGACAGCCTCTGGGCGAACTCCTGCAGCACTGGGTTGACCGAGGGGGAGCTCTCCGACGAGTCCATCTCTGAGTGAACCAGGTAGGCTTTCTCCCCCCTCGCTTTTCCTTCCGTCTTCTCTGTGAAGTTCGCATTTTGGGCTGCAGAGTCACTCCTCTTGGATTTGACACACCCCATACTCTGGAGGATGTAGCATTGATTGACTTTAGGGTGGGAGATGTGCGGTGGCAGTAAGGTGCGAAGAGTCTTTGGTTAGATTTCAAACCCACGCGTCAATGTTTTCATTTTGATTCTGGAAGTGAGGACTCAGTCCATCTCTCTGCTGTGGTCGCCTTGGTGCTTCTGTCATCCACTCCCACTCTCATCCATGTCTGAGTGGCAGCACGTGTGACGATCAGTATTAGGCAGTAGAGGGTGGTGATTTAGAGGGCGCTGGGGGGGCGACCGGCTAGGAGGCCCATCCCTGTGTGGGTCTGCTGGCGTCAGTGCTGCTCTCTTGCTGGCTAGCACTCCCTTTCTCAACTGCAGAGAGAAAGAGAGTGGAACGAGAGCAGATTAATCAATTAGTTGTCAACTCTGAAATGAATGTATGACCAACTATTTTGATAATCGATTATTGTATTTGTGTAAAAAGTCTCTGATTCTCAAAAATGTATTTGAGTTCAGAGTTTAAAGTCAGAATTCTGACTTTAAACTCTGAACTCAAATAAAAAAAATTAAAAAATTAAATTTGGCCCTAATTCTCTTCCGTAGATTCCAGCTTCTTAAATGTGAATATGTTCTAGTTTCTTTTCTCCTCTGTGACAATAAACTGAATATCTTTTGAGTTGTGGAGTACACTGACTGACATTTTTCACCATTTTATAGACCAAACAACCAACTAGTAAATAATCAACCGATTAATCGACAGTAAAAAATAATCGTTAGTCGCAGCCCTAAAAGACATAGAGATTGAACGTTTTTCACGGTGTCTGTGGTAAACTGGCTCCAGCGGCTGTCTCGGGGTCAAGGCCTCTGGCGGCTAACCTCTGCAGGGTCATTTTTAAACACGCTCTGCTCTTCTGCACATCAAATGTGTTACTCCATCAACTCCCACTTCCTCTACCACAGTGTTTTAGGACTCAATCCCTGGGCCTATTTTGTATTGCATGCCACAGACGTCTGTCACTGGCTTGAGTGCACTGATGCTGTTTTGATGTAAGCCTGTGTCTCCCATCTGTTCCACTAGCCGAGCCTCATAGCCTGATTCACAGTGACAGCTCCTGTTGTAGGACTATACAGGCCTGGGTGCACAGCAAACATGGGCTTCATTCAGAAAGCTGCATGCTGTAGTCTCCCTGGGAGTAAAACAACATTTGGAGGTGCACTCAACACAGGACTCTGAAGTGTCACAAAATCCTTTCTGATATTATGTTAATGAGCTTAAATAGTGGTAAACGTTAATTAAAAAAAACGTTTTAAAAAAAGTAGGCTAAACCTAATGTTAATGTGCACCACCAAAGTGTCAGAGCATCCTCTAGCTGTCAAACAGACGCATGGGATTTGGATTAAACCTGATGATGGATTTATGTGAAGCACACAGACAGTGCAGACTGAGTTTAAACCTCAGCAAACATGAGATCAAAATGAACATGTCACCAGAATGCGCTGTGATCCTGTAGAGCTGTACATACTTTTAACAGAGTGTGGCAAATGCGTCAGGTTTTTCTCCATTCCAACCAAAAAGAATCCGGTGACAGAAGATATAACCCAAGGTCGTTCAAGTGAATAATAATCCGGACATCATCTGCTGTGGCGGGCTGGGTTCTACTGCCTTCTCTTCAGCTCTTCAAACAGCATCCGAGCGATTTCAACTTGACACGTTATCAATTTCGTGAAACGTGTAAAGAAACAAAATGATCTCCCAAGTTTCTGCTGCTGGCTGGTTTGGTTTATGTGGGATGAAGCGCTCCGCAGAGAGGAAAAAAAAAATCCCAACCTGGTGCACCAGACGGCGGGTTGGTTAACCCTGTTGCCTTCACGCCGGTTACCGCCGAGTGGAGCTCTTCAGCAGAGCGGAAATCAGAGGTCTAGACTGTCTTCAGCCTAATGGCATTCCACGGCAACTACCGAGCTGCTGCGGTGCTCCGGAGGAGAGCGAGTCCGGCCGCCGCGCACTCACAGCGGCTCTGCAGCTGAGTCTGCACCGCCGCGGCCTGCGCCGACACTGCCATCTGGCGGCGACACTGAGAACTACTGCATGTGAAAAATGACCACACTGATGTTCAGTGTGTTTTCATCAGTGTTGGGGAAATCATTCAGATTCTTCACTTAAAGCTGTAAACTCGAAGCTTTTCTTTTAAATAAATGCTATGCTCTATCGCTGAAGGAGGTAAAACAACGGCCCACTGATAAAAGTATTGCAATAGTTATATATTTGCAGTATTACGAAGTGGGTATCAGGCGTGATGTATACTTAAAAAATCCTGTATTACAGTTTTTCTCCATTGCATACACAAAAAAACAGAACTATGCACACAGTTCTGAAACTTGAAGCTCATGTATCAACAGCAAGACTCCAGACCATAGAAATAGGTTGAGATTCACTCTATTTCTATGCTCCACACTGCTAAACTCCCAGCAAAATGTCATTCTTTTCACTGAAATAGAAATTCTAAATCAACCAGGACTGAAACCTCATATTTGGAACCTCAAATTTGTCAATTGGCACCTGCTAGATGATCTTGGTTTGGTGCAGCAATATTTAAATGTTTGCATCTGCTGAGGAGTTTGATGTGAAAAAACAAACAAATAGCTTAATATTTTCTGTGAACTGTAACTGTGAATTAACATCCCTTAATTTTTTTTTGATTAACAATTTTTTTTAACCATACAACTCGCAACATGAACACTCATCCCCTTCTATCATCACCACCCACCCAGACAAAAATCAAGAAAAGATGACACACAATATTCCAGATCATTCAACAAAATAGACAATAATCCATAAACCAAATAAACATGTATAAATGACATCACCATAAGCCCATCATGTCTCTCCCCAGCACAAAGATTCTTAGGAGTCTTCCAGAAAGTTCAGGTACTTTCCCCATTTTATAGTATAGACATCCAACCTGGCAATCTGGCCACCCTGGCCATCTCACAAGCCCCCTCCTGGATTGACGGCAGCCCTTCATTCTTCCATCCTCTTAAAAGAATCAGTCTGGCTATCATTAAACTAGTCTGGACCCAGCTTCTTATGTGCTTATCCATCCCACTTAGGATTGACCCATCTCCCAGGACAAATCATCTTGGACTGAATGGAACCTGGGTCCCTGCAATCCCACAGAGGGTTTCCTGTACAGTATTCCCGTCCAAAATTCCTGGACCTTATCACAGGACCATAGGACATGAAGTAATTGAACTAATCACATAAAGTCATAGTGACTTGATCACTATGACTTTTAACGGCGAGCAGCAGGAATTATTAACACATCCTGCATTCATTGATCACGAGTCATGCATTAGTTAACTACCTCTGCTTTATATACTGTTGGTAGTTTATTCTATACCAATGCATTACTTTACAAGCTCATCACATGTTTTGTATATAAAATCCTAATTGTCAAAGAAACTAGTTGTAAAATAAATGAAGTGGAGTAAAAAGTGCACTTTTTCCCTTTCATACATCATTTCCATTCCATAAATGTCAATTTAATTAAGTCAAACACTTACTGCCTACATGTGCCACAGAAGAGATATCTTATTATCACTGAAGTAACTTATCAGCCAAAGTGAGAAAGAATTGCCTAACACAATGACAAAAAAAAGATCTACCATTACTACGCACAGCATATTCAATATTTGTGTGGGTTGTAACTATTCAACGCTTTTGCAAGAATATGGTAGAACACCACCTATATGAAGAATTCCAATATGTTATTTCCACGGTTTAGGAAAGGTCAACCAATATTTGTGGACATGAGCTACTCTCTCTCTCTCAAAGCCAGAAACCAGAGAAGTAAGTCTCAAACTTGTGATGTCATCAAGTATAAAGTCTGGAGATGCTCCGTAGACAATTAATGGGAGACTGATTTTGTTTTCTTTTTTTATACCCCGATGAGCTTTATTCTGTTGTAATGTTCCCATATACTAAGAACATTCCCCTGGGTGCTTTCACTGCCGTCTATAACATCTTTTCCAATTCATTGTCTATGGAACACTTTATGGGTTACCTGATGATATCACACATTTGAGTTTTAGCAATCTAGTTTTTGGATTTGGGAGAGAGTTGTTCATATTTTCTAATAACACTGGACTGTCCTAAGACCATGGAAATAACATGTATGAATTTTGAAAATGAGCGTGGTTACCCTTTAACAGACAGTTACAGCTGTGCTGTCTCATGAAAATGACAATATATGTCAATTAAACAACCAATCAGAACTAGATAAATGGGCTTTTCACAGTATCTCATGTAGGACTTTATGAATCAGAAGCTTGCAAGCCAAAATTAGTTTTGAATTAGTATCTCATAATTAGAAGTTAAGCCCAAGCTTGGACTTAATACAACCTAAAGCAATTTTGACTCACTCTGAGATTTTCATTTTTGTCATTTCTAATCTTTATTTTTTTCTGCTAGGACTTGTTTTCAACGTAAGTTATATGAGTAGGCCTATACAATTTAAAAATAATAATTATTATATTATGATGAAAATGTATACGTCATTTTAAAAATGATTCAGCAATGTGTCATGGTGCATTAAGCTAATATGAGAAGGATAGCTATTGTATGTAAGTGTGATCTATACCAACTTATGAAACAGCCTTTTATCTAGCTAGATCGCCTAAATATCTTAAATCCTAAATGCCTTTGTTCATTTATAACGCATTCTCTTATTCCTTAAGGACCATTCTATTAATGCCCTGATTTATAAGATGCATTTTGTGGACTTTATAAATTCAGATTGGATTAGAGTAATCATAAGTCTTTAAGCAACTAAAATATTTAGTCAACCATCACCATCGTTTTCATGCTGTCATACATGAATGTCACACTTGAGAGAGGGGAGTTGACTCTGAATGCACCTGGAGTACACTATAAAAAAACACACATGCTCTGTTAAACAATCCCACTGGTTAGGTTCAGGGTCACTGATGTTACTCATCGAAGCTCACTGGAAAGTATGGGGCGCTAAATGTGAACATTCAGATCCAAATTTTATAGCTGATATATTTTGGTTATTTAGCTCACTTGTGTAAAACAACATGTTATATGTAATTGTCAACAATCTGTTTATAAAAGTAAAATAAAAAGTGAAATGTTAAATCTAAATCTAAATGTTAAATCTAAATGTTAAATGTAGAGCTAAATGTTTAGAAATATGCAAATAGACCACGCCCCTTGCAGTGTCCCCGCCCACACCACTGACTGTGGATCAGCAGGGGAAACAAAGAATACAATAGGCTTTGCATATTTACTAAACATTTAGCTTTACGTTTAACATTTATCTTTTTTATTTAACATTTAGATTTAACATTTAGATTTAGATTTAAATGACTCATATTATGCTTTTTGGCTTTTCCCCTTTCCTTTATTGTGTTATATATCTTTTTGTGCACGTTATAGGTTTACAAAGTGAAAAAGCCCAAAGTCCACCCCAAAGGGACTTACCATCTCCAACAGAAAACACTGTTCACAAACTGCTCCAAACAGCTCTATTGTAGTCCAGCCTTTACTTCAGAGACAAACATGGTCACTTTGTAACACACGTTATGATGCTCGCCTAGCTGCTAGCATGGCACGGCCTCATACTCTGCTTCTGACTGGCTAGTAGTCCTTACCTAGCTACTGTCAGGGCATGCCCTCATACTCTGCTTCTGACTGGCTAGTAGTCTACAGGGTACTACCTGGCACGCTCTACTCTGCTTGGACTGCGAAATTTGCACTGGCTACTGATCGACTCCCAACAAAGATGGAACAGAAGTGAGATGTCTCACTCTGTAGCTAAAACAAAGAGCTCAACACACAGGGTGAAAAGAGGAGCTGCAGCAATGTGCAGTACAACAAAAATATGGTGTTTTTTGAAAATTAAACCTATTCTGATATAACCTCTAAATACAATTATGAACCTGAAAATGAGCATAATATGAGCACTTTAACATTTAGATGTAACATTTAGATTTAATATTTAGATGTAACATTTAGATTTAATTATTAGATTTAACATTTAACTTTAATTTGACTTTCATAAGCATATTGTTGACAATTGTATATTGTATGTAACATGTTTACACTAATTTCTGTCTCAAATGTGAGAAAAATGATCTGCATGTGAGGAAAGTGAGCTTAATAATACAAATATTTTAGCTGTTAAATTGTATCTGAATGTTGACATTTGGCGCCCCATAGGAAAGTGTCTTTACCTCGATGCGTTTCATTTTCCAACCTATTTTTCTTTTCATTTGACCTCATACCCTCCGAATGATTCAGGTCGCCATGTGGGTGCTGGACATACTTGGAGGATGATGGCATTTCTGAAGTGAACGATGCCAACTTGCCACACGATGGCACTATCTTCTCATGTGCTAAAACAAGGTTTCACCAACAAGGATTTAAAACAAGTCCAGGGTTTTCTTTATCTTTGCTGATTATTGTTTTTAATCCCTGCACGGAGAACTATGCACTGTGTGTTCAGCTTCTCAAAGGGAAACCTGATCTGAACAGACTTCACCTCAAGAAGGACTTTGACTAATACTGTAACTTATTTTTTTCTTAAAAATGAACAGTATTCAACAACCAGACAGACAGTCTTTACCCGTGTCCCTGCCGTTAAAGACAATTCGCAGTTTAAAACGCAAATTTGACAAAAACATTTGAGAGCGTATTCCATAGCACAGACTACACACGGATCCTATTATCTGGAATTCTTTCATAATATGCAGCAGATATTTTGTTAATTGGTGGTGATATAACTTCATCAGGTTCATCACAACGTTATAGACAGTCCGGTCTGCGGCCCTGAGCGCATTGCGTAATCGCTGTAAGAAAAGTGCATTTCTCCATCTGTGGACACGTTCAGCACATGCTCACAGTCTCCATCCCTTTATGGTTTGACAACGAAAAAAACTTTTCATGTCAGTCGGTTAAAATTCATTGTTGCCTGTCCAGCCAATCATAGTTTTTGACGACACAAAAGAGGCTAAAGTTGGAGTATAAAAAGGTGTGCGCTAATAAAGTATGATGCCTATCAGTGTGGGACATTAATCCAAAGCCAGTGCCGCCGCGCGTTAGGTCCAGCACACACCGAGGGATCTTTTTTAAACCAAACCGCACACCTTAGAGACAATGCCTTTGTCTCAGACTGTGCTGTATCTCAGCTTGCTGATTGCTTTGGGTCCAGTAGTTTGGAGTGACCAAGAGACGCACCAGCAGCCCTCCGCCAGCAGCCCGGAGGACACGGAGCAGTGCTCCTCTACCTGCGAGGTCCGCCAGCAGATTAAAACCATGCGATTAAACGCGATCAAATCTCAGATTTTGAGCAAACTGCGAATGAAAGAAGCTCCTAATATCAGCCGAGATGTGGTGAAGCAGCTGCTGCCCAAAGCGCCGCCGCTGCAGCAGCTCCTCGACCAGTACGACGTGCTGGGAGATGACAACAAGGAGCTGGTTATGGAGGAGGACGATGAGCATGCCATCACGGAGACAATCATGATGATGGCCACTGAACGTAAGTTTTTATTTGGCTTTGTTTTTGCATGATGCAAAAAGGACCCGCTCAGACGTCTCCGTGATAGGGTTTTACGCACGGGACAGAGCGCACTGGAGACGCTTTCGGTAGTCTTTATTTTGACAACACGTAGCTTTACCAGGGTTTGATACAGGGAATGTGGTACACCAACATTACCAAGGTTTAAAACTGCTTATGAGTTGGTGCATTTTGGCAGACAGCGCGCGTGATTGCGCACAGATTGTAGGGTTTTCTAAACTTTAGTTCACATGTCGAGTCAGGGATGTTTATGTACACCAGTTTATTTCTGTCTGAAAGTTTTTGTAGATGGTCTTTAAAGCTTTTCTCTCTGTGTGTCTTTCTGCAGCCGAGTCCATCGTCCAGGTGGATGGAGAACCGAAGTGCTGCTTTTTCTCTTTTACTCAAAAGTTCCAAGCCAGTCGCATAGTCCGGGCTCAGCTCTGGGTGTATCTGCGGCCGGCGGACGAGGCGACCACTGTGTTCCTGCAAATCTCCCGCCTGATGCCGGTCACAGACGGGAACAGGCACATACGCATCCGCTCTCTGAAGATCGACGTGATGGCCGGGGTCAGCTCTTGGCAAAGTATAGACGTCAAGCAAGTGTTGGCCGTGTGGCTGCGGCAGCCGGAGACCAACTGGGGCATCGAGATCAACGCCTTCGATTCCAGGGGAAATGACTTGGCCGTGACGTCTGTAGAGCCTGGAGAGGACGGACTGGTGAGCTGAACCTTTATTTTACATTCAAACCTCATGATCAAGTGTTTACTATAAGTGATACCTAGCAGTCGATCTCGTCATCAGTACAGGAGTAGACAGTGTCACTATAGCTGGACTCCTGCCCTCATCAATATCATTCCTATTACAATAGATTACAATAAACGCACAATCCTGTATGCTTCTTTATCTTCTTGTTCATGTCTAGGTGCATTTTGGCAGACCCATGGACAATAAGCACACAGATAGTAGGGTTTCCAAAACTTAAGTTTAAATGCCATTAAATGTTCATTTACACCAGTTTATTTCTGTCTGTAAGTTTCAAGCATAGCTTTTTTCTTCTTCTTCTAAAAGTCCAGTTTCTAATTTGGTTCAAAAAAGCATTTTTGGGTTCTCTATTGTACTGTCCTGAGGTTTTAACTTAAGGCGTCCTGAGGTTTTAGTGCAGAGAGGAGAGGCTTTGCAGAGTCAGCAGGTGGTTAAACATTCATGCATTTCACTGCTGGAAGAGGGAATCAAGATTTAAGACTTTTGAAAGCTGTTAATCAACACAGACTCCATGCAGGCGCACACCTGCATTTGGACAAATGCCCGGTCCACAATAACCTCAAATCTTATTGCTTGATTACATAAAAGTTCACCTGCCCCACATTCTTTAAAGTATTCTGTGTGACTGTGCACATCAGAGTAATTGCCTGCACACACACACACATACACACTGCTGCTATCAATGGCAAACACTTATCATACGGCTCAAACACCATCACTGGGCTCTGAGGCAATTAGAAAACCTAGACGGCTGTGGTTAACCAACCATCAGATGATTTAATTTCTTTAAAACTCAAAGTTTCATAATATTATCGTGCCATGTTTGAAAACCAGCTGCCAAAGGTCGAGGGCACCAGATTAAAAGATGTAAAATGAATGCTGTCATCCGCCTCCTTTTGCAAACCAGTTATATCCAAAATGCTCACACACGCTCTGTCGTTGCAGCAACCATTCATGGAGGTGAAGATCTCAGAGGGCCCCAAGCGTGCCAGGAGAGACTCAGGCCTGGACTGTGACGAGAACTCTCCAGAGTCCCGCTGCTGCCGTTATCCGCTCACAGTGGACTTTGAAGACTTTGGCTGGGACTGGATTATTGCCCCAAAGCGCTACAAGGCCAACTATTGCTCCGGGGAGTGTGAGTACATGCACTTACAGAAGTATCCGCACACCCACCTGGTGAACAAGGCTAACCCCAGAGGGACCGCAGGCCCCTGCTGCACCCCCACCAAGATGTCGCCCATCAACATGCTCTATTTTAACCGAAAGGAGCAGATCATCTATGGCAAGATCCCTTCCATGGTGGTGGACCGTTGTGGATGCTCTTGAGTTGGGACGGAGACCCTGGCGAGAGGGAGGGGAGCACGGAGGGGCCATGGCTCGGTCCGGCCTCCAGCTTCAGACTTTTTGACACAACCAATCCACCAGTTCCAATGCTTTCCTGCAGAACACGGTGCAGTAGAACCAGAGTAGAAGCCACAAACAGCCCGACCTTCCCACAGGGCAGCGCTTTTCACAACTGGCATAGCTCTTACTTTTCTTTCCTCCAATGAAATCTTAGCCATAGAGGCTTGAAGTCAGATGGATGCAGAAACATACATACGCACACTCACACACCTGCTGGACCTTGGAGTGAATGTAGACAGAAATTATCAAAGTTAACCAAAAACTTGTTTTTTTCCTGTCTCTGTGTTCTGTGCCGTCCATTTATACACACACGCCAACAGATTATACTCGTACGCCATCTACTCCACTCCACTCGTAGCCAACATACAAGCTATTACACTTTTTGCTAAGCTATGTGTTTGTGATAATCATTTTTCGAGTTATGTTTTCAGAGTGAAACCAGGAATCCTCATGGACTTTTTGAAAGGGCTTGGAAAAACCCAGCTGGAGACACTTTGGAGTGATATTTCACACTGGTAGAACATGTTTTAGTACACACAGGTTCGTAGGAGTCAAGAAAAAAATTAAACTGACTGCACGGCAAACCCTTAGTCACTCCCACATTACTACTGCCATTTATAAAGACCCAGCCAAACATTGCAACATTACTAATTTGGAAAATTAAGCAGGTTATTTATCTTTCCTTTGTTGGCTCAAACTTTGAGTTCTAATTTTGTGAGAATTCGGGAATAAACCCCTAAATGCAGGTGGCGGCACGGTGGTTGATCATCTCGACATCCTATTGACATAAAAATGTTCCACCAGGTTGAAGTAGCACTTTAGGTTTTGACACGTCTTCATGTACTCTACCATACATACGCGCAGCAACATACCCAACTGAGGAGCGTTCTTGCTCGGTCATAATCTCCACTATCCAACAAAACAGCCTGACCTGCCCGATAAACTTGAATTATTCTGATTGTAAATTCACATTACTGGACAGAAGGACTTGAACTGAAGGCACAATGAATGCAGCCTACAAATGAAAAATGTGTTAAAGACAGAGAAGATGGATTGTCGAGATGTATGAATGTTGAGATCGTGCTTAAACTCTGTCTTACAAACAACACAGTTTGCACTATGGCACACCAATAGAAAGAATTGGTTGCTACAAAAGTTGTAAAAACTGATTTTGATATGTTTGCTAATTTGTATTGTATACATATGCCATTGTTTCCATTAGGAGTTGCCTTTCTAAACCACTGTTGGTAAATGTATAAAAACCACAATCTAGCAAGATGAAAGATGTAATACAGCAACTCTATATACTTGTTTTAACAAATAAAGTTTCTAGCTTGTTTGTTGAGTTCCGTTTCTTTGAGTATTTTGTTCCTACGCTACATTCAGACATTATGTCTGACCAACTGCACTTTACAGGAAGCAAGTATGCTCATTTTCTATAAATCTGAGCTTTAACTGTTGTATTAGTTGCATTGAATTGAATTCAGATTCATGTAAATTCCTGGAATATGTGGAGGAATGTGCATCGTCTTCTTGCATACAATTTCAGAATCGTACACAATATGAAATCATCACTTGCAGACATAAAACACTCCAGTCTTATTCTTTTGATAAACTACTGCAGTTTATCAGACGAATAAGACTGGAAATGCCAAGTGCCTTCAGAAATGACTTAGTGTTATTCTGCTGACTCAGATGATATCCAAACCTGATGTTACAGTATGACAACAACCTGAACATCGCAGCACCATTCACAGCTGAGAATCTTTATGTCTTCAACAAATGGTGTAAACTGATAGCTTACACAGGCTGTGTGTGTGTGTGTGTGTGTGTGTGTGTGTGTGTGTGTGTGTGTGTGTGTGTGTGTGTGTGTGTGTGTGTGAGACACACACACACACACACACACACACACACACACACTGTCTACCTGACTACACCTGCACAATCCCATCACCATAAGCCTGTTTTATCACGAGCATAATTCAGCCCAATTTCCCTGACTTTGCCTTTTTTTCAGTGAAGGGATGTTGAAAGTATTGCTGTCTAATGAGAGGATGTGAACTCTGGTGCGCTCTGACAGCATGACCTATTCGAGTGACGGCCTCATTGAGGCTTGACTTCCGCCCAGTAGAGGGCGAATTGAGCACTGCCCCTGAGAGCCACTTCCTTTCCTGCTGAGAGCTGGAAAGCTGCCATGACGATCGGCAGAGCACAGCAGAGAGCAGACTCTGGGTAGAGTGGATCCACAGAACTTCTTTTCCCTGGGGGGAGGTTTTTAGACTCTACCCTACTCCGTTTGCTGGTGACGGGGGGAAAGTGTCTGAAAAGATTTGTAATCAACAGAGCACTCTGTAAAGGTTAAATACCAAATTCAATATGATTTGTAATAATGATTGCAGATTTACTAGCAACTATCTCCATCCTTGTATATGTTCATACAACTGTGCTGTCTCAATCTATAGTTTGACATATATTGAAACTATTGGAGCGTCTAATACTCTCCAACAGTTTCCAACTCTTTACTTTCACATTATTGCTAATGTGTGTCTTAAAAGTGTCTTAAAACTTAGCAATTGAAGAGTATGACAATATCATTGCTCCCAGGTGTAAACGTCAGTTAAACTTGTTTTTATAGCTTTCCAGCACTAGTTTAAATTTTACACAACTCTATGACTTCTATTTAAATGTTACAGCTGTGTAACATTTAAATAGAAGTATATATATATATATACACACACACACTACCGGTGAAAAGTTTGGGGTCACTTAGAAATTTCCATTCCACTCCATTATAGACAGAATACCAGCTGAGATCAGATGCATTGTTTTTTTAACCAGAGAAGCAGCTTTCAGATTACATTATGTGCATAATTGCAAAAGGGTTCTCCAATGTTTTCTCAGTTAACCTTTTAAAATGATATCACTAAAACAGAATGTGCTTTTTGAATATTGGATGAATGGTTGCTGATAATGGGCAATGTAGATATTGCATTAAAGATCAGCCACTTCTTTCTACAACAGTCGAAAACCCTTTTGCAATTATGTAAGAACATAATGTAATCTGAAAACTGCTGCCCTGATTAAAAAAACAATGGTGGAATGGAAATTTCTAAGTGACCCCAAACTTTTGACCGGTAGTGTGTGTGTGTGTGTGTGTGTGTGTGTGTGTGTGTGTGTGTGTGTGTGTGTGTGTGTGTGTGTGTGTGTGTGTGTGTGTATATATAATAATGTATATGTATATATAATGTATATAATATTTATATATATTATGGCATGCCGTTTAGGAAATTATTATATGTATGTGAAGTCTGAATATATTGAATGAAAGTCTGAATATATTGAATGAACCTCAAATATATTGAATGAACCTCAAATATATTGAATGAACATTTAATATATTGAATGAACATTTAATATATTGAATGAACTTTGAATATACTGAATGAACGTCAGAATATATTGAAGGAAAGTCTGAATGTATTGAATGAAAGTCTAAATATACTGAATGAAAGGCGTGTTGATGTTAGCCTGTTGAAAGGGACCTGCCTGACCAGAGAGGTTCCTTTCATTCAGTCTTACATGATTGGGAGAACGGTACTGGATACGGTTACCGTTACCAGTGTTTTGGCCCGTACATGCATTCGCCAGTGTGTTAATAATCTCTTCATTGCTCAAAATTGCTGACATTAGATTTCTTGCTGATTCGCTCATAGTTTCACACTTCGGTTAGGATTAATCACAACAAAAACATAAGATGGTGGCAGACAATGACATCAGATTCCATTTCATCTTTCATTCAATATATTCAGACATTCATTCCATATATTCAGACATTCTTTCAATATATTCAGACTTTCATTCAATATATTCAGACTTTCATTCAATATATTCAGACTTTCATTTATATATATATATATATATATATATATATATATATATATATATATATATATATATATATGTATATTCAAGGTTCATTCAATATATTTAGACATTCATTCAATATATTCAAACTTTACATATATATATATAATAATTTCCTAAACGGCATGCCATCATATATATATATGTATATATATATATAAAAATCCCCATTAAGGGTTGAAGCATTTCTGCCTCTTCTGATAGTAAACATGAAAGGTAGCTGGGAAAAAAAGTAAAACAGGTTTAATGAGATGAGCCTATCAGCATTGTTTTTCGCTTTAGTTGAAGCTGTAAACCTGTATGAGCTGCTCTGATTCTGCGATGTTTATCATACCCAGGTGCATCATTTCAGTAATTGCTGCTGTCTGCTTGTTTCAAGCTACATTGTGAATAGTAGCTGGGAAACGTCTCACTGAGCATCGCTACATCTGTCAAGAATCAGACCCTGGAGGACTGTATCCGCCAGCGACATTCCACCTCTGACAGGTGAGGAAGTGAGAGTGAGAGAACGGGAAGAAGGATGTTAGGGGGTAAAGGAGTAGTCCAAGGCAGCTGGAGACGCCGTTATTGGACAAGATTCCTGTTATGTTAAGTTAGAATTTGAATGGATAGAACTTGTATTCCTCTTCATGAATGGTCATTCAATGATGCGTGATATGACTGCCTAAAAATGTTTGATAATACTATTAAAATCAATTCTGGTTATTGGCTACTAACAAACTAATCAAATTTTTGCATCCATAGAATACAAAATTATATATTTTAAACAACTCTACATATGGAAAAATGTAACAAAATGGAATAAAAGAATTGAATAAAAACTTGAATTAAAGGAAAAAGGGGGTCTACTTTTAAATTGGAATAGAGATGCTAAAGGGGATCGTCAAATTCACCAGTATTCATCCTCTGGGTCTAATAGGTCTCTAGAGAAGGTCAATGTCCGCAGGTCCAGACAACTGACAGACGAAAGCAGCTATTCAAGAGAGCTATCACGTCTAGAGGCCTTTCCGATGTGCGATGTCTGGATAGAGATAAGTTGAACTTAACACTAGAGGCTGTCGTCAAAGAACAAGGGCCAGAACAGTAAACTTGTCTTAGCTGGAAGAAAAGATGAGAAAACTAAAGGTTGCAGTTGGTCAAGTGTTCTTGTTTTATAGGAGTTAACCACTGAGCTGTTAGGTCTATTGTGATGTGTGGTTATCCATTACAGTAGATTTTTACCTGAAGGTCCATTCAATTATTTGAGTTATGGACCATTTCTGCATTTCTGTTCTCCATTCTTCTGTATTTTGTTAATATGTATTCTCCTGTTTGATTTAAAGTACATGTAGTGTGCAGACAATGATTATATCCTTTATGTTTCCTTTTTATTTATTTGTTGGCATCATATTTCAAGTATTGGTAGAACCGGCTTACTACAGTTCATGAAGGTTTGAATATTGTCAGGATCATGATTACCCGACATGCATCAATTAAGGCTATACTGCTAATGTGTTACCATACGAAAAACATTCTTGTAAGTATTCTACTTCATGTCCTGTAAACTGTCTAGAGACTAAAAGAACAATTGTTTCCCTCACTGAGTTTCCAATATTCTATAGAAGCAATCATGGCTTTAAAGAACAACACCTCTACTCCTCCTAACTCTGCATATTTCCGCCACATCTGGACAAAGGAGGGGATGCCCTGCCTTGGCTGTGGTGTAGGGCCATGGACAACAGGTTGGGAGAGAAAAGGGGCTTGCCAGGTGCATCCAAAAACATCTGGAGTCTTTAACAGATGTTCGAACCATACCATCTGGAGAAGTGTTTCTGCTGACAGATCGCTCCGTGGCAACGATCTTCCTTAACAACAACACAGTTCAAGTGTGATGACAGATCAAGAGGTTGAAGTGAACATGTCTGCAATGGCATCATGAACTAGAAAATGCAGTTGCTGCATGAAATGCTTGTGAATGCTGAAAAGCTACATTGCTAAAGCTAAACTGAATTGCTGGCATAATTGCATAAGAAGAAGGTGAAATAGTGAGAATAGTTTATAAGGTGGGAATGGTGTTAATTAGAAATGTTGAATATTACCAATAATGTATCAAAGAAAAGTGGAATATTTTAAGTTTTTTTTGTCGCTACACTGAATTGCTGGTAAGAATGTGTAAGAAGGTTAAGTTGTAGGACAATCCGGAAAAGTGGAAATGGTTCTAATTAATGAGAATGTCTCAAAAAAGCTGAATAATACCAATATTGTATGAACGTTTTTGTAAAAGCTGATGCTAAACTGAATTGCCAGCTTTAATTTGGATGAAGAAGTAACTGAAAGAGTAATGAATGAGTTGGTGAAATAGGAAATGGGTCAAATTAGGATATCTCAATCAGCTGTGTCCAATATTTTCATAAAGTAGGAAAACAATTTACAAGTTGAATTAGGTATGGATGAGTAAATAAGACTTGATTAAGCATCAAAAGCAGCTGAAGCAGTATAAATAGCTAAAAGAGTGGGAAAGGGATAAAGGATGCAACATTTTAAAGATTAAGAAAGGATAGGGTTTAAATGTTTAGCATATCTGCCACACTATTTTTTTTTACAGCCGACAGACATATTGACAGAGAAAGACATATAAACCTATAGATATGGGGAAAGAGAGGCCCTGTTTAACCTGGTATTAAAATCCTGAGTGATCGGATCACAAGTAGACAGCTCTAAGTACAGGTGTAAACGCACTCAGGACACACACACACACACACACACACATACACACACACAATATATATATATATATATATATATATATATATATATATATATATATACAGTCATGTGAAAAAATTAGGACACCCATGCTAAAGTTGACTAAAAAGAGGAATAAAAAAAATCATCTTTTGGAAATTAATGCCTTAATTAAAAAAATGAGGAAAAATCCAATATTTAAGGACACAAATTTTCTTTGTGAATGAATAATGTATTGTAAATAAATAAATGTTCATCCTTAAAATACAGGGGGCATAAGTCAGTACACCCCTATGTTAAATTTCCATAGAGGCAGGCAGATGTTTATTTTTAAAGGCCAGTTATTTCATGGATCCAGGATACTATGATCCTGATAAAGTTCCCTTGGCCTTTGGAATTAAAATAGCCCCTCATCATCACATACCCTTCATCATACTTAGAGATTAGCATGGTTTTATTTCAGTTAGCCTAATAGCTGGTTTGATTTGCATTGAGAGATGATCTTATGGAAAGTACCCCATGCCAATCTCTAGGTCATAGTATAGTATGTAAAAAAAAAAAGTGATAAAAAGGCATAGTATACTGTAGTATGTGGAAAAAAGTGATGAAGTCATAGTATAGTATTTGGGTAAAAAAGCACTGTATAGTATGTCAAAAAAAGTGATAAAAAAGGCATAGATTCAGAATCAGAATCAGATTTATTGGCCAAGTATACTTACATACACAAGGAATTTGACTTTGGTAGGTGTTAACTCTCTATACATAGACAAATAGTATAAAAGAAACATACTGTACAATAGAGACAACAATATACATATAGGCACATATCAACATAATATACAAAAATACAAATATACAAATAAGACATAATATCAAGACAAGTACACATGGAGAGGGATGTAGAGTGCAAAAAGTAATAGTGCAAAGTAGTGTGCAAGATGCATATTGGAATGATATGTATGTAAAGTGTAGAGAAGTGAGTGAGTGGCCAAAGTGGGGATGACCCCACTTATCCGCAGTTCAGTATATAGAAAATATTATAGTATGTTGAAAAAAGTGATAAAAGAAGTCATAGTATAGCATTTAAAAAAAAGTAATAAAAAAGTCATAGTACAGCATGTCGAAAGAAGTGATAAAAAAGTAATAGTATAGTATATCGAAAAAAGTCATAGTATAACATGTCGAAAAAAGCTGTAGTATAGTATGTCAAAAAGTGATTAAAAAGTCATAATATAGTAGGTCAAAATAATTTATAAAAAAGTCATAGTCAAGTCATCGGAACAAAAGTGATAAAAACGTCATTGTGTAGCATGTCGAAAAAAGTGATAGTATAGTATGTCAAAAAGTGATTAAAAGTCATAGTATAGTATGTCGAAAGAAGTGATATGTTTGTAATCAGATTGCTGAACTAATAGGCTACAGGATTATTTATTCTCTGGTATGATTGTTGACTATGTATTTTTGTATGTTGTGTCTGAAAGTGAGAAAATAATCATGGTATAGCATGTCGAAAAAAGTCATAGTATAGCATGTCAAAAAAGTGATAAAAAAAGTCATAATATAGCATGTCAAAAAAGTGATAAAAAAAGTCATAGTATAGCATGTCAAAAAAAGTGATAAAAAAGTCATAGTATAGTATGTTGAAAAAAGTGATAAAAAAGTCATAGTATAGTATGTTGAAAAAAGTGATAAAAAAGTCATAGTATAGTATGTCAAAAAAAAGCAATAAAAAAGTCACAGTATAGCATTTCGAAAAAAGTGATAAAAAAGTCATAGTATAGTATTTCGAAAAAAGTCATAGTATAGTATACTGTGTACTGTGTCTGTATTTGGTTACTAACAACCGTCACAATACTATACTCTGACTTTTAACGATATACCATACTATTTATACTATACTATACTATATATACTATACTTAGCACTGCAGCAAATAGACACTGCAGAATTTGACCCCTGTTTTGATCCCCAGTCCAGGCTGGAGAGTTTGCATGTTCTTCCAGACTTTCTTTGGCATATTATACTATAACTTTTTTGACATACTATAGAGGCCTACTATGACTCTTTTCAACATGTTTTATCTGGTAGCACGGTGGCTCAGTGGCCTTAGCACTGCAGCAAATAAACACTGCAGACTCTCTGACCCTAGGTTTGATCCTTGTCCGCGCTGTGAAGTTTGCATGTTCTTCCCGACTACTTTGACATACTATACTATGACTGTTTTTGACATACTAAACTGTGGTTTTTTTCGACATACTATGCTATGACTGTTTTCAACGTATTTTGTTTGGTAGCACGGTGGCTCAGTGGTAAGTACTGCAGCAAACAGACTTCAGACTTCAATCCCTAGTCAAGGTAGCCAGTCCAGGCTGTAGAGTTTGCATGTTCTTCCAGGCTTTCTATGACATACTATACTATGATGTTTTTTCAACATACTATACTATGATTTTTTTACCGAAATACTATACTATGATTTTTTATCATATTTTTTGACATACTATACTATGACTTTTTTATCACATTTTTGACATACTATACTATGATTTTTTTATCACATTTTTGACATACTATACACTATGACTTTTTTATCACATTTTTTGACATGCTATACTATGACTTTATCACTTTTTTTGACATACTGTACTATGACTTTTTTCGACATACTATATATTGACTTTATTATCACTTTTTGTGACATGCTATACTATGACTGTTTTCGACATGCTATACTTTGACTTTAATATCATTTTTTCCGACATGCTATACTATGACTTTTTTATCACTTTTTTTGACATGCTATACTATGACTTTTTTATCACTTTTTCGACATGCATCATCACAATCAAAAGAACTTTATTTGTCCCGTGAGGGAACTTCATTTGTGGTCAGGCACATTCAGACACAACATACAAAAATACATAGTCAACAATCATACCAGAGAATAAATAATCCTGTAGCCTATTAGTTCAGCAATCTGATTACAAACATATCAGGTTGTTAGTAACCAAATACAGACACAATACACAGTATACTATACTATGACTTTTTCGACATGCTACACAATGACGTTTTTATCACTTTTTTTTTCCAACATGCTATACTATGATTTTTTATAAATTATTTTGACCTACTATATTATGACTTTTTAATCACTTTTTGACATACTATACTACAGCTTTTTTCGACATGTTATACTATGACTTTTTTCAACATACTATACTATTACTTTTTTATCACGTCTTTCGACATGCTGTACTATGACTTTTTTATTACTTGTTTTCGAAATCCTATACTATGACTTTTTTATCACTTTGTCAACATACTATAATATTTTCTATATACTGAACTGCGGATAAGTGGGGTCATCCCCACTTTGGCCACTCACTCACTTCTCTACACTTTACATACATATCATTCCAATATGCAGATTGCACACTACTTTGCACTATTACTTTTTGCACTGTATGTATAGAGTTAACACCTACCAAAGTCAAATTCCTTGTGTATGTAAGTATACTTACCAATAAATCTGATTCTGATTCTGAATCGATGACTTTTTTTATAATCACTTTTTTTGACTTGCTGCTATACTATGACCTTTTTATCACTTTTTTCGACATACTATACTATCACTTTTTTCGACATGCTACACAATTACTTTTATATCACTTTTTTTTTAGACACATTCAGATACAACATACAACAATACATAGTCAACAATCATACCAGAGAAAAAAATAATCCTGTAGCCTATTAGTTCAGCGATGAGCCGTATGACTACCTGTTTTGGCTTGTGTCTGTCTCTTTCAGTTGGTACCTGATTGACTAGCTCCTCCCACCTCCTTGGGGGATTGGCCTCACCTGCTGGGAGTCTATAAAGCTGGGTGATTCCATGAGGTCTGGTCTCACTCTCCTTCTAGGCGGGTGCTAAACTGGCACCTCAACTTGGGTATTTGTTTGGTTTCATTGTGTTTAGTTGAACCCTTGTTTATGTAAGATGTCTTCCATATCATAGCATACTATGTTGAAAAAATTCATTGTATAGCATGTCGAAAAAAGCCATTAAAAAGTCATAGCATAGTATGTCGAAAAAAGTCATAGTATGTTATAGAAAGCCTGGAGGAACATGCAACTTCCTCAGCCCGGGCTGGGGATTGAACCAACGGTCAGAGTATGTAGTGATTATTTGCTGCACTGCTTACCACTGATCCACCGTGGTACCAAACAAAATACATTGAAAACAGTCATAGCATAGTATGTTGAAAAAAGCTATAGCAAGTATGTCGAAAAAAGTCGTAGTAATGTATGTCATAGAAAGCCTGGAATAACATTCAAACAAAACAGCCCAGCCTGGGGATTGAACCAAGGGTCAAAGTATGCAGTGTCTACTTGCTGCAGTGCTTACGACTGAGCCACTGTGCTACCAATTAAAATGCGTTGAAAACAGTCATAACATAGTATGTCGAAAAAAGACATAGTATAGTATGTTAACATTTTTTATAGTATGTTGAAGAAAGTCCGGAATAACATGCATACTTTTCAGCCCAGACTGGTGATCAAACCAAGGGTCAGAGTCTGTAATGGTTATTTGCTGCAGTAGTTACCACTGAGCCACAGTGCTACCAAACAAAATTAGCTGAAAACAATCATAGTATAGTATGTCGAAAACAGCCATAGCATACTATGTCGAAGAAATCCATTAAAAAGTCATAGTGTAGTATGTTGAAAAAAGTCACAATGTAGTATGTCAAAAAAAGTCATAGTATAGTATGTCGGAAAAAGACATAGTATAGTATGTTGAAGAAAGTCTGGAAGAACATGCATACTTTTCAGCCCGGACAGGTGATCAAGCCAAGGGTCAGAGTCTGTAATGGTTATTTGCTGCAGTAGTTACCACTGAGCCACCGTGCTACCAAACAACATAAGTTAAAAACAAGCATAGCATACTATGTCGAAAAAAGCCATTAAAAAGTCATAGTTTAGTATGTCAAAAAAAGTCATAGTATGTTGGAAAAAGCCATAGTATAGTATGTCATAGAAAGCCTGGAGGAACATGCAACCTTTAAATCCAGACTGGGGATTGAACCAAGGGTCAGAGTATGCAGCATCTATTTACTGCACTGCTTACCACTGAGCCACCATGCTACCAATTAAAATATGTTGAAAACAGTCATAGTATGGCATGTCGAAAAAAGTCATAAAAAAGTCATAGTATAGCATGTCAAAAATATTCATAGTATTATGTCGAAAAAAGTGATAAAAAGTCATAGTAAAAAATATCTGGAAGAACATGTAAACTCCACACACATTATAAACACAGAAAAAGCCTGAAAGGAGCACTAAACTTAAACAGTGATAACACAAAAACTGTAAAAGATATCAACAAAGCTGAATCATTTTCTAATAGCTGAAGGTTTTGTGAATAGTTTAAAGTTTAAATGACATCTGTAGGTGACAGTATGTGTGACATGTAGCACAAAATTCTGGGCCCTGTAGAAAGGCATTCTCTATGGGCCCCTCCCCGCATCCACATCCACAATCATTCTAGCATCTTTTTGGGCCCTTGATCTCACATGAGGACCCTGGGTCCCATTTCCACCGCCAGTCTGACACCCATGATGTAGGGGGAGTAGCATTTCAAAGGGGAAGAATCCTGAAGAGGATTTCTTGATTGCTCCATTGACTTTCAATGTAGAAAGAAAAAAGCTTAATATTTTAAAAAGTATAAATGGTAGAAAAAAATTAAAGAGCTGAATATTTTTATATTTGAATGATTTTTGTAGCTGAAAGTATGCAGAAGTAGTAGCCGGAATCAGCATTCACACAAATATAACTATACAATGCTTACAGCAATAATGCACTTAAAAAATCCAGTTACACTTTACTTGAAGGTATCTACATAAGCGTGACATGACACTGTCATGAACGTGTCATAAACATTATAAACAAGTCATAAACGTTTATGACATAACGCTTCTTTTAGTAAGTCTCATTCGGTTTTTGTCATGACAAGTTATGGTCAGGGTTAGGGATCATGTGTTCATGACAGTGTCATGTGTTCATGACAGTGTCATGTCACTCTTATGTAGATACCTTCAAGTAAAGTCCAGTATTGACACAAACCAGGTTACTTAAAAGAACTGGTCTTCTCATCACTAGAGGTTTGCCCACTGACGGTTTTTTACCTGGTAAGAAATCCAAAACTAATGCAATCAGAGCTTTGTGGGCGAGATTAGGAATGAGGATGTCACCTTCCTACATAGCTAGCTAAATACAGTTGGCTACATTCATGAAAATTGCAACTGAAAAATGGCCACAAAAATGGTGTCAACCATGTTGTAAGTGGATTTAAAGAGACTCCTAAATATGCATATTGCTTTGATCGTCGCAAAAAACGTTAACTACTCCCTGCAAATGCTACCCCAGCTTCTGTGCTGACTGAAGATTACATTGGTGGGGCTAATTAAGTGATCAAACAATTTCAACTGCCCATCTGATGGCCCCAAGCAACAATTCATATTTTTATTATTATTATGTTGTGTTTCGAACAGACAGAGAAACCTTCCGAGTCGGTCGCTGGACAATCTGAGTCAACGTTAATGTCAACGATGTGAGTCACACATGCACTCTGCTGGGAGTGGGAGAGTCCTGTCAGTCAAAGTAGGTTACTGTAAATGTGCCTGTTAAAAATGACCTAAAAATCCTCTGGGCATTAAAAGAAAAATGTGACATGAACACAAAATACCCAATTCCTTTGAAAGATATGTAGAAAATGAAGTACGGGGAAACCAGTGTTGCCAACTCTTATCCAATGAAAGTAGATAGCACTAGCTCCAAAAGTGGCTATAAGTTGCCTGATGACGTCGTACGTTCATTTGCATATTGGTAACGTCATTGTGTATCATTTGCATAAAGCTTAGTGGCTGTCGGCTAACTGCCTGCTGCTCACGGCTCAAGGGGAGAGGGAGAGAGCCGAGGACTGTGATTACTCAGCATGCATGGGAATAAATTACAATATGCTGTATCTTGCTTGTCTCCTGATGGTCTGAAGTCGCTAAATTTGTCGCTAGTTGCTTTTTTTAGTAATAAAGTCACTAATAGGGTCTGAAAAGTTGCTAAATCTAGTGAGAAAGTCGCCAAGTTTGCAACACTGGGGGAAACTGAAGCCAATATTGTAGTAGTTTAGGAGGCAAACCTACTTTGTCTGACATGACCCACCACTCCCAGCAGCGCGCATGCGGGACTTACATTAACAGCCCCAATGACAGCAAAGATGCTCGACATACGAAATCACCAGTGCATCGGTAAGTGAACATTGTGTCACTGCCTGTTGCCAACAGGCAGTGACACAATGTTCACTTACCGATGCACTGGTGATTTCGTATGTCTACATTTGGTATGTCCTTGAGGTGTGGTTTTTATATAAGCCATTATAGGTTTCTACCACACCCTCACATGTATTTTATATTTCTTCAATGTGATTTGTATTTATATCTGTGAAACAAATGAACATAAACATAAACATGTTTAAAACACAGCATAAATATTAATTGTTTCTTGGGGCCATCTGATGGACAGTTGAAATGATTTGATCACTTACTCACATTTTTGTGTACCGTATTGTAAATTGTTACCGGCAACAAGAACTTGGTAGGAACCTGAATATGAACAAGATGACAAACAAACTCAATAAATTAAGGTAATGTGAAATGAAATGGCAATTCAGTCGGGTTATCAGGACCACTCCATAATGCCAGAAGCTCCTGAAATGGTAATCTATGGTATTTAAGAGATAACATGGGACACTTTACCATAACATCAATTTGATCATGTCTTCACCCCCATTGATTATAGGCTGGTCAGTAACCCAACATGTTGGGGGTTGCCATGAGGTTTTAATGATAATATGTGAAACCTTTATTGATTAAAACAAGAATCATTTTAGTCCAAATTTTTTTTCAACCTGGCTTATTAGATCATTACATTATAGACTGTTCAGAGATCTCTTAGATCCACAATTATAGTTTAGGAAACAACCATTTAAACCAACATCAGATTTTCCCCACGTGTTACAATGGGAGGTCAATTCATTAAGTTTGTTAAGTAATTTGTTAAAAACAGTTTCATGTGACAACTTAGAGAAAAAAACAATTAAGTTCATTTTTGCCACTGATGTGAGATTAGGCAATACAATCAGTCACTGAAATTGCATTACTATCAGTGCATGTCTTATTCCATGTAAAATACATTGATCAGGGTAATAGTACACAGCCTCCAATGTCCAACTGACTTAAACACTGCGCCCCTGGGAAGCCCTTTATCTTATGAGGGCATGATATTCAAAATGCACATTGTAATCACTTAAAAAACCAGCAGAGGATGATCACCTCAGGCCAGATTGACAGGTTGTTTATGAAAATCCCTCTTGGGTCTACGGAAAGCAATGAAAAGCTATAAAATAAACCAGTCTGGGACACGATAAGGGCCAAATGGCCAGCTGCTGAATGCTAGCTGTCTTCACTTCTCGAGTGATTTATCCTTTCCGTCTGCACTCCGCTTGCTTTTTCACTTAGGGATGAGGAATCACTATTCCTACCTCAAAACTGACAGTCACCTCTGGGAAGCTATCATATGATTAATGACTTTGTAAAGCTACTGGAAGTTTGGAGACAGGACAAATTTGGTGTTCACTCCAGATATGTTTACAAATTCCTCAGTGTCAGTGTTTGTTTGCGAGGAGGGGTTAGGTGACGAGCAAAAAATGTGGCCCTAAGCCATCCAAGGTCCAAGGCAGCGAAGCATCGTCTCTCTGGGGATGGAGGGTTGACAGTGATGAAGAATAGATGTCCCTCCAAGGAGACTAAGGGAGAGCAGATTATGGAAACCTCCTGTCTCCCGATGATATGCCTATGCTCTTAACACAGACGGATGTAGAGAAGTATCAGGTATGTGTCAAGAGGCCTGGATAGATTTTGACATCTCAGAAATAACATTTATGGTACATTTTTTTAGATTACTGCACACAATTAATTTTACAAGAAGCTCAGTTGATTGACATTCATGCGTCAAGCAGGACTTTCCAGAATTAGGCCTCGTAGATAAATCCAGGAGACTGTCAGGTTTGAAATTTATTGATATGGAGGGAAATCCAACTTTCAAAAATGTTTCAATATGTTCATGGCATATTTATTTGAAAAACCCACAGTGTTTATTTCTAAGTTTGGTTCTCTCTCTCTAGGACTGCACAATTAATCGCAATTGTATCGAAATCGCAATATGGACTAGTGCAATATCCAAATCGCAGGGGGGTGCAATATTTGTTAATGGCAAAATATGTGTCAACCCATTCTGAATGAAGTATTGTGGGGCTGCAGAGACGTCCCGGCCTAAAAATCCTATCCTACAGACTAAAGAAAAACATCTTTGTTTGGTACAGATCCTTAAAAAATAACACTAATTTTAATTTCTTTCAATGTTAATAATTTTCAATGAAAATAAGAATGAGAATAATGATGAACGATGATTCCCGCCAATATCGTGAATCATATCGCAATCGCAATATCAGTCAACATAATCGCAATTAGATATTTTCCTCGTATCATGCAGCCCTAGTTCTCTCCAAGCCTAAAAAAACATTCTACAGACTTGTAGCAGAAGCAGATATTCCTTGAGCTGGGCATCCTAGGCGATTTGTCCTGTGAATTTCACAGTTTTACACACTTTTCTTTCATTCCATAAAATGTATCCCTCCAAGTAGCATGTCTTGGAATATAACTTCAAAACTTGCTGTGGGAATTGTTGACAAGTGATTCAAAATTAAAAGGAGTAGACTTGATGGCCCCACTGTGGATGCCCTTGACCCATGAAATTGAATGTGGTGTGGCTGTACATTCTCCAACAGTTGAGAACCTGTGGCTTTTTAACACCCATCACATTAGTGTGTGCCTGAAGCCCATAAAAAGAACTAAGTGGCTCTTCTGTGGTTGGCAGAAAAGTGCGCAGTCACAGCACGGCACCACCACCAATTACCAGCTAAAAAACACAAACTTAGATGCAGCAAAGATTTTATAGTTGGTCCCATATGGACCAAGGTATGGTTAACGGTTTAAGACGCTTGATTAAGTCCTTCTGGGAAAGTTTGGTGTTGATGGAGAGTTTTGGGGTTTGGTGACAGGTTAAAAGCCCTTTGTTTGCATCTGACTCAAAGATTTTTATTATATTCATAATAACAATAATTCAAATGTTTAGCTACATGTAGCGTGACGGGGTCACTTGCAGTGAATAATATAAATTGTTTTTATTCAAATCTTCAGATGCTATTCTTTCTATATAGTATGCTATTTTTAGTAGAACAATGTAGTTTATCTTAAAGGAACACGCCGACTTATTGGGACTTTAGCTCATTCACCGTATCCCCCAGAGTAAGATAAGTCGATACATACCCTTCTCGTGTCCGTGCGTGTTGTAACGCTGTCTGACGGTTCCACCGGTAGCTTAGCCTAGCACAGAACCTGCAGGTAACCGGTTCCAACTAGCCTACTGCTGCGAATAAGTGACAAAATAACGGCAACATGTTCCTATTTACACGTTGTGATTTGTAGAGGCACAGCGTGTACAAAAAACAACGTAACATGAGACACAGCCATCTTCTAACCGTAAACAAACTGGGAACTATATTCTCAGAAAGCTAAGCTCTGCTACTTCTGCTACTAGCGAGTGATTTGCTTTGCAGCAAGCCTTTCTGAGAATATAGTTCCCGGTTTGTTTACGGTTTGAAGATGGCTGTGTCTCATGTTACGTTGTTTTTTGTACACGCTGTGACTCTACAAATCACAACGTGTAAATAGGAATAGGAGCGTTATTGGGAGCAGTAGGCTAGTTGGAACCAGTTACCTGCAGGTTCTGTGCTAGGCTAAGCTACCGGTGGAACCGTCAGACAGAGTTACAACACGCACGGACACGAGAAGGGTATGTATGGTGTATGCTAAAGTCCCAATAAGTCAGAGTGTTCCTTTAAGAAAAATACAATGCCATATATACAGAATCGTTTGATCCTGTTTTTTTAAGAATTTCCTGTTGTCAGTTTTAATTCGTCCAAGTGTTGTATTGTAAAAGATGTCTTCTTCAAACCCTCATTAATGCCACTAATGAGGGTTTGAAGAAGACATCTTTTTTGAAAAACAGACTATGATTTGGCAAAAAAGTTAAACGGGGTATTTGTGTAGGCCGAGTAGTTGTATATATGGATGTCTGCTAGCGTGTGCAATCTTATCATTTGTCTTTCTTTCCCATCATTTTAATACATGTTTTTTCCTTCTATAATGGATTAAGATAGACTGGAGGATGCCGTGATCAAGTCCCTCTGAGGGTTTTGTGCACCTCTCCGTCACATTTTCTGTTGTCTATGTAGGCTACATAATAATTGGTATTTTTCTGCATGTGTAAACAAATTTAAAAAAAATACAATAAAATAAATAGTGATTACATTGATCTTGGCGTGGTGTGTCTGTGCTGCTTTTCTCATTATGTTGTGACAAACACTCAACAGAAAGCATGAGTTCATGCTCAGCTACTCGATCTGTGCTGTGGACTTACTAGTAGGGGTGTAGATCACAATACGACATTATATAGCAATACGATATTTGATGATATCACAAAGTTTGCCATGATACGATTGTGATTTGATTCAATTCAGGGGCCAATTATCGATATTTTTACTTTGCACGATATTGGCTCGTTGATCATTGAACCGATATATGGATCCAGATCGATGTATCATTACACCCCTCCTTACTAGGGCTGTCAAAAACAAGTGACAAGCTAACGGTAATGTAAGGCAGTTACATTACACAAAGTCAGGAAACAGCCTTTAACCACAATTCTTCTGTCGATGGCGTTGAATCTAAAATTACTCCTTATATCATTTTTAAATAATTTGGTGTCAAGATTTTCCATTCAGTACAGCTTGCTAGCTTTCTCTATTTTGCGTTCAAAGAGAAAAATAGCCAATTTATTGATTATGGCAACAGTGCATACTGGCCAACTCCCAGTCTTTTTTGATCATACACATTCATTTTGAATTCAAACCGATTCTTACAGATTTAGTATTACATTTTTTGAATTGCAAATAAAAGGTGACAGCCAAAGTTCCTACTACTGTTGCAACTAGCTAGGTAACAGTAAAACAGAAACGTTGAGAGAAATTTAGTTTCTTCAAAGAATGGGATATAAAAAGCATATTTTGTGTACTGCATTTATTTAGCACCTAACAGAATACAAAGTTAAGCACATAGCTAGTAAATACCAAAACAGAGGTAAAAAGGCGTGAGACTTACATTTATCAGATGACCAGAAAAGCCACTCCAAATGAATGCTAATGTTGCTCCGCACTTGCTAACAGAGTTCTTCTGCCCCCAGGTGGCTGAAAAATCTGTCCAATCTGAGTTTTCTGTTGCACGACTAAAACAACTTTTGAACGTACACGTTCCATCAAAACAAGTTCCTTCCTGAGACTATTTTGCAGCGGCACCGTTGCTCCCTCCGGTGCTTAGCGCCGCCCAAGACGATTGTGATTGGTTTAAAGAAATGCCAATAAACCAGAGCATGTTATTCTCCTACCCAGGAACGTTGTGTGGAAGGGCCAAACCTTCCTCCGCAGCGCTGTGGAGGAAGGTCTGGCAATGCGAGACTATTACTATACAAACCCCCACCCCCAGTATGAATTGTAATAATGTTGGTGATCCCCTGACTACTAGAGAGGTTTGCTTAGAGAGGTTTTGATTTTGGGGTGAACTGTCCCTTTAAGGCCAAGGAATGCTTGATTCAAAGTAGTTTGTATCAAGTGTTGTACGAAAAAGTGTTTAGCTGTTCTAAACAGCCACACTAGTACAAAGGGTGAAAAGCCTGCTGTCATAGGGGCAAGACGTGATCAGTCGTCCTGCCTACTTTGTCACCCCAGTACACCTGGGTAATTGCTGCATGAATTTGGTTTACTTGTCCAATTGACGTCAACTCCTTCAAATTCTGGAGGGAGGGAGGGAGGGAGACAGTGTGTGACACCTGACAAGTACTTCAGTTGAAGTGGACCTTTAGTCTCTTCATGGGCATTTCTGGCAATATAAAAAAGCTATATTTTAAGGGATGACTTGGTTAGTGATTATTATTGTGGATCATGTCTTGAATATGTCAAAAATGTTTTAAAACTGTATTCTTTTCTCATTTGATTACTACATGTCCATCCTTCTCTCCATATATTTCCCCATTTCTAAACAGAAACAGGTGCTGCTTGTACCCAGTGCTGGGCAAGGTACTTTACGTGACTACTTCTCATAACAGTTCCAAAAATAGAGCGGGGAAGAGGTTAAATATAGTTCATGTCATTTTATTTTGGATTTGATGACTCTGTTTAAGTGCACCGTTACTTATGGGTTGTGAGAGTGGTGTACAGTTGCCCTGGCTGCTGAATACAACTTGAGAAGCAGTAGCTCTGCACATTAGGGCAGTAACAGGAGAACAGATAACTATCTAGATGACGCTGTATGTGAAATGAGTATTTTTGTATCACCGTTTGGACATTAAACATTTTGCATGCATTCAAAAACGGTTCCTTTTTTCCATTCTTCAGATTAGGTGAAACATTAGAAATGCCTCGAATTGGTTGCAGAAAATGTCAAAAACAGTCAAACAGGTGGTTTAAAAGACAGCTGGCAAAATGAACTGCTGCTGACCTTTTAAACTGTGTGGTCACATGGTCAAAAGATGATCATCAGTTAATCCTCCCTAATTACTCTAATATGCCCCTTGGGTGCCGAAGGCAGCATGCGCGGAGTAGATTCTGCTGCTGCACGCATTTCTGGACACAAGCAACTGAGGAGCACTTATTCCACAGTGAGAAGCTTCAAACAATAGTCTGTGCAGGAGTGGGGGGGCAAAAAGCTGAGGGGAGAAGGGTGAAAAGAGGGACAGGGATCCTCACTGGCATTTATCCCCTTCCCAGAGGCGCTTTGCTGAGTGTTGGCCCTGCAGCAATGTTGAAGCCATCTGTGGGTTGTCTCAGCAGAGGCCACGTGCGCTGTGGTTTGACCTTTCATGGTCCTAACTATAATATTATCATAAGACGAGCGATCAGATTGCACTTTTCCCTGGGGTGGGATACAGTGTCCATATGAAATGGCTATGAGTGAAAACCTTTCGTGGCTATATGTATTCCTGGTATCCAAGTGTTGGTCAAATCCCAGTCAACGTTTATGTAATAACAAAACCAAATGTTCTCTAATGAAATCACTTGTTGACGTACCACTAGGCCTATCTAAAATGATTAAGAAATATATATGAATAATAAAAATTCCCATGCCTTTAGACATTAACTTCTGCCAGTCCTCTCCTTTTTCTTTTTTAAGTTGTAGAGTCAGAGTTGTAGTTGCCTAATTCAACTTATTGCCCCACAGGAACCCTCAAGCAACACTGAACACCAGAATGATGGCGCAATAGACTAATGTCTTTAGGAAGTGGCACCACCACAAGTTAGCGCAGTGTCAAGGATTTGCTAAACTTTGTGGTTGAAATTACAGTGCAAATCTCTGAAGCATTTAGTGCAGCCAGGGATAATATATAACTATCTGTCAATACTAAAGGCCGAGCAGCTGGCACTCATTATGGGAAAAGAATTATGGGGAGTAGCTGGCACAGTGGAGATCTCTGGCTTGGAGCTTGCCAATACCCATTCCAATGGTGCCACAATGAGGCTTAGGGGTAGTAAGATACTCTGGCTTTGGGACAGAAATGAAGTTAGGAAGTCAGATGTCACTCTGCTGGTCAAAGATTGCTGTCGTTTATACAAGATAATGCAAACTATGCACACAACAAATCTACAAAACCAAAACATAATTTTGTTAAATAAAACAGTTGCAAAGAGCAAATCTGCATATGAATTAGACCAATGTCTCAAATTGAAGTGACTGTACTGGGGCTGAAATGCAAGGAATCAGCTTACAAAGGCCATTGGATTTACTGTAGTCGCACCACTAAGTGTGACCAAAGTATTGTCTTTTCTCTACACCTGCAAACTCCTGATACACCAGGGGCAAGCTTTCCCAAAAGTATATATCTATGGGTCCTATGTACAAAGGCTCAGTACTTTCCGCAGTGGCTGCGGGTTCGATTTTGACTTACGGCCCTTTGCTGCATGTCATTCCCCCTCTCTCTCCCCTTTCCTGTCTTCAGCTGTCCTGTTAAATAAGGCATCAAATGCCCAAAAATAATATTGAGTGAGATATATATATAAAAATATCTCTATGGAAAAGTTTGGCTATTTCAGCACCATCACACTGTACATTCATTTTTAGAGTAAAACACACTGAAGCCAACTATTGGTCACTAATCTACAATGTATTAAGTGAATTGTTCAAACAGCATATGCTAAGAGAACATTACCTGTTATCTAGACTGTCTGAGTGAGTTGAGATTCTAACCTGCATCCTTCCACAGTGCAGCTAACCCCTTTCTTTTGGTGCTCTGTGAAAATCAGAAATCACATTTTTCACTGTGATTATTTGTTGATCACAGAACAAAAGTACTACTAGTTTGCCTTTAGTAATTCTGTTAAATGAAATGTTATGTAACATATTGTGAAATAAATGAACAAAATGGAAATGAACAATTCAAGGTTCACACGAGTTACATGCTTGATTAAAGCACAAAATGTGGAAAAATGCATTTATTTAATGTTCTGTTTGTGACAAAGTTGGCCATCATTTAAGCAGAATAGAAACAAATCAGGTATCTTACATTGAGATTAATCAGCTGCATTAAAATGAGACTGACCGACATTGCACTGCTGTGTTTTTTTATTATAGTGTCTACTTCTTATAGCTCTAAAGGCCTCAGCAGAGCTTTGGCTTCCTGGTCTGTAGAAGGGATGTCACATAGGTGTTGGAGAAATGCTCGTCCATGGATGCAGGTCTGGTTGCTCTCACTGAGCTGCTGATCCATCCGTAGAAGGGTTTCCTCCACATCACATCTGGATAAATTTGTAGGTAACTGACGGGCAAGTCGTACTGCTTCACCCTGTGAGGGAAAAGTCACAATTCAGATATTTAATAAAACAAACAAAAATCTACAGTAATAACACTGTTAATCCTAATTCATAGCATCTCTCACTTGTAGGTAGTTTGTGACTTTAAGTGGCCGGCACTCTTGCACAGTCGTAGCCTTCCCGTGAACAACTGCAGTCAGGATCTCCCTGAGGTCCTCCACACCGAGGAAAGGCACGCAGTCTGCCATTGCTGTCACTTCCAGATGTCTCTCGGCTGACGTGAGGCCTGGCCAAAACAAGCAGAAAACAAGGATTAATATACTCCAGACGCTACTACTATCTCCAGGAAAGAATAATAAATAAATATTGTGGTTTACGGCAGGACTGATGACCAAGTCAAACAAGCGAAGGGCCAAATGGAGTGTTAAATGGCTAATAGAAGCCCCAGCAGACTGGAAGGAAGTTGACTTGTAGGGTGGAAGAATGATAGCTTCTCATTTCATGAGGAAATACTGCAAATCATGCACAATTTATATTTCTGATACACAACTTTGGATGCAAAATGAACTCAGAAAGGTTCGTAAAAACCTGGAGAAGTAGAGGCAGGTAGAATTATTTATCAAATATTTCTGTGCTGGTTGTGTTGCCTGTGCAAGACTGCATAGTCCAGTACATTAACTTTTAAATATGTATTTAGACAGCAATAACTGACACCAACAAATTAACTTACAATAATAATAATAATAATAATAATAATAATAATAATAATAACAACAACAAAAGCAGCAGCATATTTTACTCCATACAGATATTTGCTGGTTTTTTTTAATTTTTTTTTATTTTGAAATCCATTTCAAAATACCAGTATCAGCAGAATCACATTGTACACGAGTTTTTGGGAAATGAACAACACGACACATTTTAGACAATTCTAACAAAAGGATAAGATATGCAGCAGAGATTGTGCAATGAAACCATCTTATATATGCCGTTACCTTCAGTCCCATGCACACCCACCGAGGTTGGCAGTGCCAGATGGAAATTCCTGGAATTTCTTAAAGGGCAACCATTCTCATCACCTGCACAAACCCACTGTGAGCCCACTCTGTCAGGCAGAGAGCCAATGTCAACTGAGGTGAACCATTCCAGCAACAAAAACAACCAACACTGATTCACAGGACACTGTACAGCCCTTGCAAGCGAACAGAGAAATAATGTCACAGTGTGACAAAAAACAGTTTCATTTCAGTTGTTTACTCTTACATTATATTTATAATTTACATTACCCTTACTTTTAAATGAATTTATTACAGTATATACATGATTAAACTACACTGATGTATACTGTTATCATCAGAACAATCGGTCAATCTAGACTGAAAAACTATGCTAAGTAAATATACAACAATGAGATTTTCTTTTTCTTTTCTTTTTTTAAATGAGGTTTTCTGATCAATTATTTACATATCTTATACTAGCTGCACTATACTAACAGGTTGTTAACAGTTACCAGAGTATTGGTTAATATGACTCATTTCTTAGTGTTCATTATTAAAATGTGTGCGTAGTGCAAAGATAACTTCTCACAAACGTTACTCCTTGTACATGTGTGAGAATAGAGATGCTGCGGGCAATGGGCATAATATACTGTATGATTAAGTTGTCTTAATGTGTCAAAGTTATTATTACATGATCCATTATAAAAGACAAAGCTTTTAATTATTTAAAAAAAAAAAAAAAACATACTAGGTTGTTTGGTCCTATAGGTCAGTTCTCTCACTTCAGCTCTCTATTTCATCATTCATTGTTTGACAAATTTGTTGAAGGAATGGAAATATTATCCACAACTAATCCGATACACAGAAAACTCTGTCGGAAACATTTGCCTGTAATCCAGTTACTCAGGACTGTTGACATTTCTAAGTGGCTGGTGAACTATGACATTAAATGAAGACAAATGGCTCCAACATTTGTTAAATAGAAAACGGGACGATCCGTGAGACCTTTAAACGGCGTGACTCAAAACAAATCCGATTGGGTGTGTTGTAGACTGTGTGAGGACTGTACTATTTTGTAATCAGGTTCAGAGGGACACGACTGGCAAATTAACGTTCAATCATACAGCCGCGTTACGGTCCGAATTCTTATTTACAATGTACCTGGAGTGAGTTGGATTTTAAACCCATTAGCCACAAGCCTGGGATCAGAGAAGAGGGCCCCTCCGTTTAGCTCAGGGCTTTGTTTCTCCATGTTGCACAAAGCCTCAGTATAGTCAGCTCCCCCTAGAAGACTATAAAAGAGAGACAAGGAGATGTTTAACATACAACAACAGGGTATTTTCAGACATTAGAAAAGCCTTAGAAACCAAGGATTTGTTGGTCTTAAAAGAATTGTCTCAAACATATGTATGTAAAAACATTTGATGAGTGGGCAGTTTTCCACAAGGAAAATGACTTTCAGGGTTGGCATGTTGCTCGAGAGCAGTGTGTGATACCTTACCCATCTGTTAGCTGTATAGGGTTCTGCAGACTCACTGCTGGAAGTATATTATTCTCTAGGAGTCTCTTAAACAGCAAGGCTTCCTCCACTCGAAATGGGTTTAACAACATGAGCCTCTGACCACATAAAATGACCCAGGCGCTCTGAGAGGCCAGCCGGTTTACAAGACGGAGGCCCCGTGGCACTGCGCTGCTCTGCGATGAAAGGCGCTGAAGCTGCAGCCGAAGGGCAGCTAGGCTGCAGGGGAGGGGCTGCGAGGGCTTGGGTGCAGGGCTCCTCATCTTCTTTTGGGGCTGTGCAGAGAAGAGCTGGTCCAGCAGCTGCTGGTTGGACAGTGGGGTCTTGCGCTTCTGGCCCCTTTGGGGGGTCCTGCTTGTCTCTCTGGGGCCTTCGGCAGAGGCCATCTTGGTCCTTTGCTCGTGGTGTTCCAAGTGTTTCTTTGCCTTCTCCTCATATCTGCAGAGTTCAACCAAGTCTTTCAGAGTTACAATAGTAGTGACAACCCTCTTTGAAATCTATTCCCTGTTGCCATCCCAGCATGCACACATTTGTAGAACAAAAACATGCCCAGATCTCCAATGTTTGAGTGAAAATAACCCTTATGATGTCATCAGGGTTATCTTGGATTGGGCACAATTAACGTTTTTAACAAAAAGCCAGTGTTTTTGGAGCTTGACACATATAGGAACTAAAAGTCAGGATATCTCTGCCTCTGCTGCTTTTTTTAGGATTATTTTTGGGCATTTTAGGCCTGTATTTGTAGAGGACAGCTTAGACTTGAAAGGGGAGAGAGAAGGGGAATGGCATGCGGCAAAGGGCCGCAGGTCAGAGTCAAACCCACGGCGTTGAAGAGTAAACCTCTATATATGGGGGCCCGCTCTACCAGGTGAGCTAACCAGGCGTAATCTGTCTCTTGTCAGTCCCCCCAACTTTATGGAAGTGCAATATCTAATTTAATGTCTAGGTTAGGTATTGTATTTGTTTCAACAGCATTTAAATGACTACATTTCAAAATGTAGTTAAGACATAATTCACACTCAAATTAGCCATTTTAAAATGCTGTTAATTCATTATTATGTAGCATCTAAGCCCACCTAAATGCCTTCATCGCTAAATAAGTGACAGACCTTTAACAGATCTGGCATATCTGGCTTTACATACAATGTTGTGCCTGTTGATAACTTACTTGTATGTTTAATTTCTTCTGTGTGGCACAGTTGCTAAGCTGCCATCTGTTGTTGTCTACTCTAACATATTACAGTATGTTTAAAATAAGAATTTAGATTCTAAAATAATAGAATTTAGATAAGGAGTACAGCCTTGTTTGCACTGTACATGCAAAGAACATGTTGAGAATTTGATTTTTTATATATATATATATATATATATTGGGTGCTTTCCCCAACAAAACAGTTTGCCAACTCCTGTTTCCATAGATCTTATCATATGTTAAGCATTAGGGCTTACACTTCAGCACCCCATTATTCAAATAACCTGTTTCGTGAACTTGTGCAAGTGTAATTCCTAGAAGTGGTGTGCCACTTAACAGTGGCGGTGAAAGGAGCCAAGTCCTCGCCACATCCTATTTCATGTTTAAGACAGCACTACGTCAAGGCAGGATTCTAAACAGATGTCTTTTTCCATACACTCTTCCATACCTTATATAAGGCCCCAACTACTGCTGATGCACATTTTCCAACTTTGCAATTACTTTAAATTGGTATGCTGTAATCTAACATAATTGGCGCCTTCAGCGCAGTATAATGGTGTTATTCCATGATGCCACTTGCTGAGTAGCTCAGTGGATAGAGATCAGTAGGTAGCACAGTTTGCACTTTTTACTGACATGCCTGTGCAACTGGACCATTCAAGAAGCTACTAATGAGTGTGTGACAAGATTCACCTCTCTTCCTATTTCACAAGTGGTTTTGATACAATCAAATCGATAGAAAGCTTGCCCATAAGGAGAAAAAGTTCGTGGTCTGTGAACTGCGCTGTGCTGCCTGACCTGCTAATCGCACCATTTTGTAAATGTTTTGTGTACTGTGAAGTAAATTTACATTGATGTGATCGCCACGTTTCTTTTGTTGTGTTTGTTTTCATCCCTGTCTTACCTTCATTAATGTAAATCCTCTGACTCGGGAGGGAGCAAGGGGTCAAACACAAACACTCATTACCTCCATCTGTTCTGTGCCAAATCGGTTCTTGACTAGCCAACTATGTGTCACTCCTCATACCACTTGTGAAGTTTAGGTGAGATTTTAAATGGACTGGAACCTGGTAACAGGACCTGTAGATATTACATTTATGTTGTGGCTTCTAACTGGAAATCAGGAATTATCATTGACTGTATATAAAAGGGAAGCATTATTTCATATCTTAAATCTTGTCTTCGTGTCTCTATGAATGCCTATGTTTAGGGACTATTGTAGGTTAGAGTTTAGATTCTCTGCCCGAGCCCGAGCCGGGCCCGACCCACAGGCCGGCCTGACATTTTACGCCGGTATGATCGGGCCGGGCCCTTAAACAAGCGTTTGTGTTTTTTTAATCATTACTTTATTAGCCTTATTCGGTGGGGAGCAAGCTATGCCTCTCCAGCTTCTCCCGTAGCTCTGGGTGTATGTCCTGCACTGACTTGAGTGTGAGGTAAACTGTGCTACATCGCGTCTCCCCCCCCTCTGCAGCACTGTTGTCGGCCAATTAGGTGATGGAGACAAGAAAGTCTCCTTTATGGTTCCAGGGCTTTGATTATGTTGCTGCCTTGATCTGTTACCCACACTATTCGGCTGAGGGAGCTAGGTTAGAGGGGTTTTTTTTACGTTTCTTCATTCGGATCCATTTGCGATCCGTTCCATTCTGAATAAACAAACAGCGCAGTTTACATGCTTCGTCCTTGTTGCATTACCGGTATTCATTAAGATCATTCTAAACAGATTTCTGTAGTTCAAACAACTCAAAATTGTAGTTTAGAACGTCAGTTATAACGGCCCACGTATTAAAATTACAATTAAAATTGTCGGGTTTAAATCGGGCTGGGCTCATAATTCCAGTTAATGTGTTGGGCCGGGCTCGGACACAATGTGCACGGGCTCGGGTAGGGTCAGGCTTCATTTTTTGGGCACGATCTAAGCTTTATTGTAGGTATGGAAAAATAAAGACTTTAGGGATTTATTATTAAATAAATGTTCAATAAAACATGCCACAAATGTGGGACATGTGAATACTCTGGATAGATGGCATACTTTGGAAATAGAGGACATTTCACCAGTAGTGATACCTGCTGTACTGCGGAAAATGTCATCGACCTGAGCCCCTATTAGACACAGTTGTCTGGAAATTAGAAACACAGCTCATATCAACAAAGTTTCCAGACTGAGCTTTTACACATGCAAATGACAGGTCAGACCCCCCCTCTCTCTGCAAATAACAAGAAATGGAAACAACTGCTTGGAAAGGTGAAGGTCTGGAAACTCACTTCTTACGATCTTCCTCCCTCAGATTTTTCCACCTCTCGTGAACGGTGACGCCGACTTCCTGCAGGCTGGCTGTAGGCTTCTCCCTGAGGACCTCTAGCCTGGCCTCCTTCTCGAATAGGGCGGCGGGAGACAGCGGTGCCCTCAGGGCGCGGTTACTGATCAGGTCGAAGGCCGTCAGAGCAGCCCGCTTCTCTGTTATGGCGTTGAATATCTTTTTGTCTGAGCTGCTCTGACTCTTGATCTCGTCAGAGTGATTGTTCCTTGCGGGTTGATGGATTTTGACGGGCTGCAGGGGCTCCCGTGATACGGGGTCGATCAAAGCCATCCCCCGGCTCCAGTCTTCAGCCGATATCTGGCCTTTGCTTGTGTCTGCGCTTGACGCAGCACTGTCCTCCAGTCTGTCAGGGGACTTGCTTACTGAACCGGTTTCTTCTGTCTGAGTGCAGCTCTGAGAGGTTTCATCATCATAGAGAGAAAAGTTAGACAAAAGCCCAGCTGGGATCTGGTTGACAAACCAGTCCTCTGCTACAGAGGATGAAGAGCTTCCGTTTGAGGTCTGGCGGTCCAGTGAAGCAGCAGTGCTTATTACTGTTGACAGAGCTGTGTCACCGTGTTTAGATGCACCTTTGAGGAAGTTACCGTGGTGGTTGGCGAGACTGCCATCCCTCTCTACACTTTCTTCATTGTCCGCTTGTGAAGCAACAGTCTGCAAAGGACTAGACGGTGAGGGGGACGTCTCATGGCCAAGCTGCTTCTCAGCTGGGGGGTCACCATTGGGCCGATAGCCATAGAGAGAAACCAGAAATACCTCTACTGCGGTCAGCAAAGCATCCTAAATTTCAGACAGATTACAGATGGTAAAAAAATAAAATAAATTGACATTACACAGTTTAATTCCAAATCACATCTGGTTGGCTGGGTTTTGGTTAATTTCCCCAATAAAGAGCAAGGCTGGATCCTCACTAGGACTGGGTATCGCCACTGATTTCCCGAATCAATTCTGATTCACAAGGTCCTGATTCGATTACATTTCCGATTCAATGCCGATTTGGGACATTTCAGTCGCAAAACCAATTTTGCTTGGATATGAAAGAGATTCTACAATTGTTCTACAAAAAGGTTCCCTCTAACCTGCTTCATTAAATAAAAGTATCAATGTTTACATTAAGAATTGACCCCAAAGCAGTTACATTAAAAGGTGCAGTAGATAAGCCTTCTAAAACTAACTTTCTGTCATATTTGCTGAAACTGACCCTATGTTCCAGTAGAACTACATGAAGCAGGTCATTTAAAAATAAATCCAGCTCCTCTGGTACCACCTACAGCCTGTAGTGTGATAGGCAAAAATCCACCGCTCCCTGTTCAGATGCACCAATCAGGGCCAGGTGTATAGTGTGCCATTCACTGCATATGCACACACATTCATTCTCCCTTGTGGGGGGAGGGGCTTAGGAGACCGTTTTGGGCTTTAGCGGAAAGGGAGGAGGGACTGAGAAGTTGTCGATGTTCACATTTTTTGGCTAAGTCCTGGATCTTCGCAATCCTACCTACAGCACGATTAATGTCATTTTTATAAAACATGAACACACAATAAAGTGCAGCTCCACAGACAGTAGTAGTAGTGAGTTTTTAATGGCATTTCATTCAGATATACAGTATTGCGGTGAGAGGTCAAGGGACCCCATGCCAGTGTTTCCCTCGCCAAAATGTAGCCTAACTTTGGAGCGTTTGAACCCCCTTCCCGACAAGCTAGCGTGACATAGTTGGTCCCAATTGATTCCGGATTTCATGAATCGATATTGGCTCATTCAAATGAAAATCGAGTTAAATCGGAAAATCGATTTTGTTAAACCCAGCCCTAATCATGACTGAAATGTTGTCTGATCAAATTCAATGCGAATATACTGAATTCCATAGCTACCTTGTTATGAAGAAGAACCTGGGTCTTGTCCGGTGTCAGATTGACGTCGACTGAGGCTGGTGGAACCGTAATTTTAAGCATGGCGGTGGGATAACGGTTCCGGGCCGGGTCATCCCGATACTGAGCAGTGTAGTGTTGACGCAACAACTGATGATCGATCACACAATCCAGCCAGCAATGCCAACATGAAATAAAAGAACGTTATTAGACACAAAGAAACTATTCATTGTATGAATTGCGTTGTACCGAGTAAACCAAAATGACTCTACCTTCATTACATCTTTTTGGTGGACAGGCCGGTTGTTGACAAATATAAATGTTTTGTCAGGGCTAGATGAGCTTGTAGAAGAGTAATCCGCTCCAGGCTTTGGAAAAAAGCCATCTAAAACAATCTGAAACATTGATAATATTTATGATCTAACAGATAAGCACAAAGTAGGCATCATACATAAACTTGCCAGAATAAAATACAGTATGGAAACATTTACACTACATGTGCAAATAATGGTTGTAATAAAGGGCTGAATTTGACAAGAACGTTTATTCTGAAACAAGACCTTCATGCTTTTGCAAACATTTTCAAATTGACATGCTCAGCAGCTGGCTGCCACGGGGGCGTAACAGAGTAACTACTGGTTTTGAAACCTGGACATTACATAACCTTTACCATCATTACATTTTCAATTAGGACGGCACGGTTGATCCATTCCGCTGACAGCACAGCTGCACAGCTGGGAATGAAGCCATTAATTCTGGTTGTGCGCAAGCAAAACAGGCACTCAGCACCGGTCATGGCATACCGTGCATACACGGCATAATGAGGACGAGTTGTAGCGCTACATTCCCTAAGAAGTCCACTACACTCTTCTCATCAACTCACTTTACATTTTTGATGTCTTATTACAAACTTAATTTCACAGGAAATTTGGAAACAATCAAGAAAGACAGGCAGAGAGACGCCTGAGTTTGTTGGCATCAACATACTCCACTATGAACATAGTGGCCTAAAGTGGAACATAGCATGTCATACATGATCACCTTTCACCTACAATCATGCCAGAGGCAGTTTTCATGAGCTAAAATTGACGACCCAACATACACATCTGAACAATTGCACTTAAAACTTCATTATGAATGTAAGCTAGTAAGAAATTATGGAAAGCTATTAATGTTCCACAGATTGCAAGCGGTATAGCTATGCTTTTTTGGCCTAGGGCTCATTATTAGCAGCAACGCACACCAATGAAGTTAATAAATGAACTTCTGTTTCAGGTCGGGGCACATGTGCTTCTCTCTACTTCTGCTCATTAGGGTCACTTTATGAGAGCACGAATGGCACCTCTGGCCCCAAAGGGCCGCGGCTATGTGTAGCCATGCTGCCAAAAACGAGGGTCACATTTTGTTCCACAGAAGAACAGCTCTTACGACTCTCCCGGAGCGAGGCCCCGGTGAAATTGTCAACCTGGTTCCCTTGATCACGAAGCTTTGGTGATGGGGACAAAGAGGAGAGAAAAGTTCTCTTTTATTGCTACAGGGAGTAAGAGGAAAAGGTGAAAGGTCGTTCTCATAACTGGGTACCAAAGTGCAGCAGCAAAATAACAACAACAAAAGAGGAAAATGAGAGAGAAACGGGGTGAAAAGGGCTGCTCCATATCTGTCAGACTAGATTAGTCGGCAGTCCGGCAGCAGGTACGAGCCACATGACACCTACCGTGACCAAGCAGAAAGTTACCGCTCGACAATAATTCAATTACGATCAGCAAAGCAAAGCTTAGCTAACAAAAATCCCTCGCTCTTCATCAGGAAAGAACTCAAGAGAAAAGGGCAAGGGAATAGTTGGCGAGCCACCAACTGACCACATTTGCTGGCTTCAGACCAGGTGTTCATGATGAGGTTATTAGCTCACATCAAGTATAACGTGCATGCTCTCATTTGCTCTGCAAAAAGTATCCATCTTAACCAGGCATTTCATGTAATATTGACAGTTACAATTAGACCTTTCTGAAGGAAGTAAAACAAATAAGACATTGAGTCATCATCATTTATTCCCAAGGCAAATTAACTTGTTTCAAATCTAGTTTAGGGTTAGTAGTTAGTGCTTTACTTATTAAGTTTTTAAGCACTAGTGTCACACAATTTCAAAGACACTGACTTTCAACCACATATCATATTTCTGTATTCGGCAGACGGCCGCCCACCAAGAGTCAGGTTCTGTCCGAGGTTTCTGCCTGTTTAAAGGAAGTTGTTCCTCGCCGCTGTCGCACCAAATGTTTGCTCTTGGGGGGAATTGCTGGGTCTTTGTAAACTATGGAGTGTGATCTAGACCTACTCTATCTGTCCTGAGATAATGTCTGTTATGATTAAATATAAATAAAATTGAAATTGAAAATTGAAATGTCACAATACTTTATTACATTTTAATTTTGACTGAAAATGAGATAAATGACATGTCATTTTAGGATGGACTGGATGAATGAGCTTTTTAGGGGGGGAAAGTGTGTGTCTTGTGAAGATGAACTGCCATAATGGCCGCACACTGAAGGCCAAAGGGGCATGGGAGCCACAGTATGAGAGCAAAGAGTACAAGTTGTGCACACGAGGTGGGAGGGGTAGCATGCAGCTCTGTGCCCATGGCGCGCCTCCATCAGAGTGGAATGCACTCCATGTAGTCTCTTCACATTCACGACATCCTTTTGTTACAATGTTCAAAGGTGACTTTGTCCAGCTGGGCAATGGTCCATGTGACAGACAGACAGGGTTAACCATATCAAACTGGTTTTCTACTAATGCACATGCATGCAATGTTATGAAAACCAAAAGAAAACTAACAAACTTTATTTGCTACATTTCTTCATATTTCCCCTCAACTAACCTCTGGTTGCTCTTGGTGATGGTGGCAAGGGAGCAGGTTGGCAACGGCGCTGGCCCCCAGTGTCGCAAGGAGGGCACTTCTGTGATCTGCCACCTTGGCCTTCTGCCAGACCACCACCTGCAACAATATGACACCAGTCAACTTCCATGAGTCCACATCAGGGCGAATCACACTGCACAAACACCTCTCAAGATAGGAACTGGGCCACGGAGCATCGAACATAACTGGAGTTTGTACATTTTGTTTCTTTGTGTCAAGAGATCAGCAAGAGATGGACAAAAATCATCACGTTTAAAACTTATAGCCATATCAGCCTACCTCACAATTTAGGGCAAAACATAAAAGATATGGAAGAGTCTTCGTCACCAAAGTAAAAATGAATGGGTTTTTAAATTAATGTTAGCCATTCATTTCAAATCAACAAGAACTGTTGGCATTATTTAAACACCAAACCCGAGATGCTACACGCAACTAATCCTTATAGATATGTTGCTGTGAAAACAGTTAAGGTCGGCACAATTCAATATTAAATCTGAGGGACTTTGCAATTACAACACAGGCTCAAAAACATTTAGTTTATATTATGATTTTGTTCAGGGACCGATGACACACGTCAACAAATTATGATACATTAAAGGTCATAATTATTTTCCTAACAATTACCTTATATCATTTTTGGAATGATGTCAGATGAGAAAATATTTTCGGTGTAAAATATGTTGACACCCACAAGTGGGTTTGTAGTTTGTGTCCACCAGCGAATTTATTTCCCGGGTGTTGATTTCTAAAAGCGTTGCAGGGCATGTCTTGGCTATTAAATACGCAATTTGGCACATGCAAACGGATCACTCCTGTAAACGGTTCTTGAAGAAGCTATGAAACACGACACAGGCCGAAGAGCAGAGTTGGAGATAACGGATAGGGGCAACTGAGTGCTGATTGTACGAAATGGGTTCACTACCTTCATCCGACCACCCCGAAACTGATTTATATGAAAGTTATACGGTGGTCGTGTGGCTCCTCTGTGACCCACACCACCACCTAACACTTCTGTGTACAAACTGGCTGCAGCAGCCTGAAACTGAATCTGGGGCGAAGTCCACAGCTGTGTTCAGCAACTTACTCAGGCATCACAATCAGCCAAATCAGAGTTCAGTCAGCTATATTTGTGTTTGGAGCACCTGATAGTTACGCTTAGCTGTGGTGGGAAAGAGCATAAGGGATGGAAATGTCTAATTGCTCAATAATTCCACCACTGATTCATCTAATGTTATGTAATGGAACAACCCAAAATAACTGGCATTTTTATTTTGCACACCAAAAGTCTGCAACCCTGTAGAACCCAGGGGACGGGTGGTACAAAGTAACCGAACACAACCAGTTTAAAAACATGCAGTTATTTTTGTCATTCATACTAAATGAATGATAAATTATGTCAATAAAACTGGACATTGTGGAATATGATGCATTGCTTTGGTGCGTGTGTTGCTGATATTTAGTTAAGTTTCTATTGTCAACTACCTCAGCCAACAAGTTTCCATTGCTAATGGACATTAATAAACACTCCTCAAAAGCAACACACTTTTTAGCAATTTACACATTACTTTGCAGACACCATAAATGCAAACTGTCTAAACTGCAAGAGTCACATTTTTTATTATGAAGCGCAAACTCCTGAGTATAATTACTATTCTTTGTGGCGTCAAGGTGAGTGGTTGGAATGATACAGGGCAGACATGTTAAAAGCTCTGACTTGGCCACAAGTCAAACATTTAAGACAATATGGTCATCATTACTGTAAGGTTTCAGGGTACATACTGATTTTTTCTCCTCTAAGTAAGTCCATTGTCTAATGTTTTTCTTGTTGTGCTTATTGCTTCCATTTAAGCACTATCTGACATGTTGTTACATCACTAGTCTTCAGAGAGGGTTTGTAGTTCTCGCTATCCCTATATATTTCTATTATACCATTGCATAGCCTATTTATATTTATTGATATAAACTCTTTTGATGACAGCAAATGTCACCTTAGCCGATCTCAACAACATATTTCAAAAGAACAGGGGACCTTTAAGCCACACCTGACTGTCCTTTCAGTACATTGGTTAAATAAATTTCAAACAGGTTATTATCCTAGAGGTTAACATACTTAAGTGCCCTTAAATAAATACTCGGGCAGAAACAACAAGCTGATCGATTTTAATAATCAATTAATCATTTATCAAGTACAAATGCCAAACATGTTCAGGTTCCAGCTTCTCCAATCAATTCATCAAGTTTTATATCATTATTATTTGAATATGTATGGGTTTTGGAATATGGGTCGGACACAACAAGCTATTTGTAGATGTCGGGTTGAGCTCTGGGAAAATTGTGATGGGGCTTTTAAACAATTATTTGAAATTGTATAGACTGACCGAATAAAAGAAGAAGAAGAAAAAAATCAACAGATTGGATTGATCAGTAATGAACATATTTTGTTAGTTGGAGCCATAATAAACACTGAATGTACTGAACTGTGTTCAGCTAACGTTGAGGGTAATTAAAAAAAAAGTCCTCCGACTTGTAATTGTTTCTTAATAGCTACAGGTACCTTCTGTTGCATGCATGTCATTTCGGGACATGTTTTTATGACTTGAACTGTTATCAAGCCGAGACGGCACAGACTTACTAACCTGCACAGAAGCCTCTTTCTATCAGGTTAGTCTCGCGTGGCTCAATAAACGCTTTAGTCTGCGTGTTTCTAAAGTGTTTCTACAAGCCAAATAAATACTTTCCATTACACGTAACGATTTCATAGCTCACTGACTCGCATTAGCACTGACAACAAAACAACAGGAGGCTGGGGACAATTACTGTCTTCAAGAAGGTGTTTGATTAATAATTTACCTGACAAGCTCCTGAATATCCTTTAGTAACGTCCTGTTTAAGGGCTTTGACACGTTTGACACAAAATCTTAAGAGAGGCACAAACACCATGCTCTACTGTCAAAAGGAAGCTGTGCACACCTTACAGCTGTCAGCTGAGAAGACTATTTACTTTTGCAACATATTACATTATCAAATGAGTGAAATTTAGACAGGGAAACTCTGTATGACAGGCTGAGATTATCTAGGCTACTTGTATTTTTTCCTCTCCATTAAGTTGTCTTACTTGTTATTACTGTTTGAGATTTATTTATTTATTTATTGATTGAATGTCGATGGATACTAACTATCCTTTGGTTCAATACAATTGTGAAACATGTAATTCTCATGTGTTAAATTAACTGATCAAAGCAAATATATTTGAAAACAAAACAAAATACGCAGCACTACCTCTATGCAGAGCATTTTTATTTCATGTAGTTAATAGTTACTCATTGCACTTTATTATTGTTGTTGTCGTTATACATTAATTTGCTAGAAGCAGCTATTTTTTTGAAAGTTCTTTATAAATATCATGTGTTATTATCAAAAGGTAGTAGCTCCAGATGTAGTAGCAGTAGTGTCAAGCACTAACCTTACATATTATGCAATCTTACATGTCAATGCCATTAATTAAGTTTGCCACACATATAACACTACACTGTGAAAACATGGCATATTAACAAAAAGCGAGGGGGATTTTGAGCCAGTGATGTTGGGACAGTCATTTGAAGACTAATAAGGACATCTAGTGGTTGCTGTGCATGGAGGACTACACGCGGTATGGGCAGACACACTTCATTATGTGCTCTTTTTTTTTACCACTGGCCCATTATATACTTTACTGCCAACTTGAAAAGGTGACAAGTTTGTCATTTCCTCCAGGATAAAGAACAATAGTTAGACTTGTGCCTTTATCAGCTTGAATTATGTCTGTTACAATGGATTCCAAAAGGTGACAAGTTTTCACTGCAGACAAGAAGCACTGCAACGGGCACACGGAAACTTCTCACACCTCTCCTATTCCACTACACCTGTCCACCTCTACGCTCAGATCAAAAGACACAGCTGGCAGCGTACAAAGGCTGATTTACAGTAGTATGTAGGCTCTACGCAGAGCTTACGCCGTGGCCTACGTAAGTGGCCTACGCCATTGTGAGGATTTATACTTCTTCGCTGGTGTGTCTGCGTCGTTCTAGCGTATTTCTTAAGAGTATAGCAGAGCCGGTATGTGTGTATGCGTGGGCAGCATGAGGTAGAGCGAGTGAAAGAGTGAGGCTGCGTTCACACTGCCTGCGTCGGCCATCAGACGGTCCGGCAAAAAACAGCTCTTTCCATTCATTCTGAATGGGGGTAGTGTGTTTAGGCTGCGGCGGGGGATGCCGCAGGGGGGGCACGCAAAAACAACGCAGCAGGCCTGCCGCGAAAAGTTGAGACTGACTCAACTTTTGGAGAAATGCAACCAGACGTCACGCTGCGGTGGCCAATCATGTAACCGGAGATCAGACTTGTCGGTGTGTTTTGAGCTATGGTTTGAGGCGGTGTGAGAATCCCGTACAGGAAACAGGAAACATCACTGCCTCTATTGCTGCCACGAGAATGTTTTAAAACACTATGAGGGTAAAAAAACTCAAACTCAAACTAATAGCTGAATGTTTCCTGCAACAACAAAGCACTCGCTATGTCTCGCTCGTCTCTTTTCTTTCTCTCTTTCCCCCTGTGAAATAAGCTGCCTTCAAGTGCAGTCGGAAAGTCAAAATCTATAAACGATTGACGGAAAACAGTAATTGTGAAATATAAAGTCTACTTGTGCTTTGTTGTGGGGATTTAAGAACACAACAGGACGTCACAGAAATGGGACATTTTATTGGCACCACCCTGCGGCAAATTGCCGGATCACTTTTTTGGTGTGAATGCCCACTGACGGGGATTAGCTCTGGAGCGAGTACCGACTTGGCGGTGGAGACGGAAAAACAAAAGTTTCTCCTCTGTCTCCACGGTCGGAAAGCTGCAGCAGGAAAAGTTAACCCTCTTCTCAATTTTATGGAAATGCGACGCTGCCAAGCAGACCAATCACAGTTGTTGCTGTCTGCGTCGCTGCGACATGTAGTTACATTTCCGGAAAGGTGCACGCCAGGCTACGGCGTAGGGTACAGCCTAGGGTTCAAATCTATGCGTACCTACGTACGTACCCGACATAGATTCAATGCAGTACCATGAACCAGGCTTAACTCTTGGAAGGACCATAGTGTGACACAGCATTGCATTATTTTGATGTCATATTTTGATGAAGTGATCACTGCTTGACTCACACTGATCATTCAGATTGACAGCTAAGAAGTGATTTATGCTGCAGGACTGGGTAGAAACTACTCTAAGGACATTTTGATATATTTTTTTTTCCCACAGTAAAATCTTCATTGTAACTGAAATTAAGCCAATATGACCACAACTGCATTTATCGGTTATGTACCAAACTACAAACCTTTTAAAATCACCTTTCAAGCCCACAGGAGATCAGTGTTTGATACTCAATTTTGGGTTGCATACCACTTTAAAACAGACATTTTGTGAAAACATAAAATAGACGGCTTTATATTAATTTAAGCTTTGTCTACATTCAACATGTCATCAGTCTCCCATTGCTGATTGTAAATAATATACTGTATCTTATGCATATATTTGTATGCTGCCACTTACATCTGGCATTACCTTCAGATTAGTCACCAGTGAATGTTGTCAAAACAGTTTTTCTTTCTCTAATTTAAAACTGAAAAAGGGGGAGGGGGGGACGTTACTGACCTTATTGTGAATGAGTGTGAGCCTCAAGTCAGGTTTTATAATGGCGTAGGCCATCAGCAGGTCCTGCATTTTCTTCAGTTCCTCCTTGCACTTCTTGGTAGAGGAATAGTACTGCCGTCTCACTGGAAGATTCTTGAAGAGCTTCAGTACACTCACTGTTGTACCTGTAAGACACAAAGAGCAGAGGTGTGCAACAGCTTTTGACCTAAAATGTACTTTTCCTGCAACAAGGACTCAGGTAGACTCTATCTATATGTGTTATTCTGAAATTTTACCAATAAACACCAATGTTACCTCTATCATCAAGAATTGTACATGATCCCTTAAATACTTGTATGTCTTTCTACTGTTTTTATTCCAAAATATTAATAACGAGTACAATGCAATCATGGAATAAATGAGTAACGTCATCACCTCCCCTTGAAACTAAGACATCCCCAGCTTTAGCCATTTTTAAAACTATGTTAAAGACTGTTTACTTTTCCAGAGCTTTTAATTAGTCTTGTTTTATGGTACTTTGTAGCACAGGAGATAATGTGACTGCTGGAGCCAAACATGACGCACATGGGTGGCTGAATCTGTCAGTGACGTGACGATGCATTTCCAGTTAAGCATTGTTATACAAAATTAAAACTGCTTTTAGATTGTTTACAGTCTCGACCTGTACCTACAACTCCAATCTTCCACTTTTAATCCTTGGTTTCTGTGTCTCACTACAGGACTGATTCAATGAATGGTGCCTTGCCTTGACCTAAGTGAGACGGCTTCTGAGAAACAATCTCCCCTGTGAAGTCAAGGGTGTACTGGGTGCTGATGTCATCCTCCTCTGTCTTCGTGATGACAGACACCTAAAAAAGGAAAGAGTACAATAAAACATCCAGTTGCCAACTAACCCAGTTTATACACTGGAATAAACCAGGGTGCATATTTCATTCCTAAAATAAACTGATAAATCAAAGAGCCATGCCATCTGTAAAATATAATAAATGTGTGCATGAGTCAGAATTGTTTTCTTTATCATGAACTTTATGAGTTCAGTTCATGTATACAACTTATAGATCAATATGTATAACTTCTGATAATTCTGTCCCATTAATTCTGTCTTTTTCCTTTATGATTTTGATTTCTTTTTTTTAATTATAACTTTAACTTTTGTGATAAATGTTCTGTGTTTGCCTGGTCAATGTTCCATGCTTATTAAAAGAGAAACACGTATTGCTGGCAACTCATACCTGCTGTATGTTCTCATCCTTGCATAAGAATAAAGAGCAGTTTTGATGGTGTCTCATGTTATAGTGCTCCATGACATGTTTTATCTCTTACAGTGAATATTGAACTTTAGCTAAACAAAAATCGCAAATCGAATCGTAATCCCAATATTTGGCAGAAAAATCGCAATTAGATTCATTCACCCCCCCACCAAAATAGTTCAGCCCTACTTTGGATCTTTGGATGTTAATCACTTCTCACCTCGGCCACGGCACAGATGGAGCCCAGTGCCTCTCCTCTGAAGCCGTATGTCTCCAGTCGCTCCAGGTCCTCGTGGCTGCAGATCTTTGAGGTGAAATGTGTCACGGCCATCACACGGGTGTCTTCGGCTTTGATCCCATGGCCGTTATCTCGCACTTCTATCCGGTCCAAACCATAGTTCTCCTGCAATGTCAAATTAAATGATGCTGTAGACTGCCTGAAGGGAAATCAAAATCAGTACTGTGACTACTCAGCACGTTTAACGGCAGGAAAACTATAACTATTCATTAATATCTTCATAGCAATGTGTTGTTTCCAACCATTGTCCAAACTATCGGTATCGGCATTTATAATGGCCGTTCAATATTCACTGATAAATGAATATTTAAAAAATAAAATAAAAACGGACGAAACACCCTTCAACCATGTTATGTTGCATAGTTTGTCCACCAGAGGGCACTCTACAATGTCCCTGTTGGCAACACTCTGTTTTTTGTTGTTGTTGTTATTGTGTTTTTGTTCAAAGGACTTTAAGTTTCATATCTTAAGGTGTATTTTTATCCATTTTATTTATCAGAACTTTAATATATTTTGATGTTCCTCTGTTCTGTTGTGACTATAAAACAAACAAGTTTATTTTTAAACTGCATTATCATATTATTTTAGTGAGGACTCATAAATAACTACAAATAATTAATTAGGGAAATTAGTTTATGTTTTGTTACGCGTTACTGGATTTTTTTTTTAAATATATAATCGGCTGATATATCGGAATATCGGATTTTTAAATCACCAAATATTTGTATCCATATCGGCCTTAAAAATCCTTTATCGGTCGGGCTCTAGTCTGCAGTATCAAAGAAACACAGATCTCAAAGCCTGAGGATTAACTTGCTACACCTAGATTAGTTTTAAAAGATCACTTAATATATATATATATATATATATATATATATATATATGTAGTTATAGTTGTCCTGAGATGCAAAAAAATATATAGTATAGTATATATAGTCTCATGCACATAAGAGGCATCCCCACCTGTATGATTAAAGCATACTAATGCTATCCATATTGTTTATAGCTTTATTAAGACAAATCCACCTATAGACAATTCCACTTATAATTTATCATTTACTAGGAATGGGCGATGTGGATAAAATCAAATATCACGATATTTTTGAACAAACAGCTCAATATCACAACGATATTGTAATGTTGACTATTGATGCTTTCACAAAATATTTACACAATGAGATTTTTGATAAATAATCATCAGTAATGTGGATATAATGACTAAGTGAGTAAGGGCAAATAATAGAACAGCTAGAGCAGTCTGGTAAGTTCAGAAAAGTACATCACTTTACTGTAATGCAGCCTTTAGAACCAGGAAAAGACAACACTTATGCCATATTAAGATATCCAAAATCTAAGACGATATCTAGTCTCATATCAAGATAATGATATATCGATATATTGCACAGCTCTATCATTTACTAATCAATCACATTTTTCAAACTTTCTCCTCGTTCCAAAGTCTGTTATTTAGACACTGTACCAGTTTAACGTCAATGCTTGAAGCCCCAGCATCCAGGGAATTTTCCATCAATTCTTTCACAACGTTCACCACAGATGTGATGACCTGGGAGCTGGAAAGCAGCCGCACAGTATCGGGAGGCAGCTGCTTCATGATTGAAGGTACCTGTTGAAGAAAAGTCCAGTTTGAGTTTGGTACTTCTGAGTGTTGTTGAGTTACAACAACAGCATGACATAGAGGTGGAGCGTACCTAGAGAAAAGATTTTAGTGAGATCAGTGGCTTTACACACGACAACACACTTCCATGAACCAACATTTCATGTAGAAATGATACGACAAAAATAGAAAGAAAACACATTTAAACACATTGATGTCTCCTACTTGAGACTACAAACATACATTGATAAGAAAAAGCAATTTAATACTGCACATAGCTGTTATTGTTAATGTCTTCAGATGAGTCCAAAAGTGTCTCTGAACCCAATGGCTCTACCCAAACACCAAAGAAATGCTAAACCCATTTTAGGCATGGGCATGAGTGCAAGCCTGTGATATCGACAATACAATACAGTGAGCATATGACTTTTTTAGCATTTGCAGCACACTTCATTAAAAATTGACATTAATAGGAAGCATAGCCTGAAAATATCATGTGAGGCAAACAAATGTGTCTTATTGCCCATTTGCATTAATTAGCAAGCTTGATCTTGATTGAAACGGGGATTCAAATTTTGTTTGGGGGTTTATCTTACCCATTTCCAATTACAATTAGTACTAGTAACATTGGATTAACGCTAACGTTAGTCACCATAACGTTAGAACGCTACACACTTGTTAACCCTGTCAAGAGAGGGAAAGGTAGTGCATATGCCAGTTTTTACTGCTAGGTAGATGAATACATTTAAGTTATTTTCTTTCAGTCAAGACACAATTTAGACTATTTTATATAATAGATAGACACCTTAATAAAATAGTTGAAAGTCGCTTTGCAGTAATTGTAAACGTCAGGTTGGTTAACGTTAGCTGCAATAACTGAACTGCTCTCCCCAATTCCGTGTAAACTTACGTGGCGACATTAAAAACTCATATTAAGCCTAATAGTAACGTTAATATATCAATAATAATAATAATAATAATAAATAAGCAGATTAGACACTGACTTGGTTGAGTCCTTTCGACTGCAGACCGCGAGCCCACCTAGCTAAATCATAAACAACAGACACACGAGCCACACGGCGGAAATGAACTGATTCCCGCCCCCTTCGTTACACTTTGATTGGTTGGAAGCCCTGCTAATATTCTACCCTGAAGACAAACTAGCAGGTAAAACCTTTGTCAGGCTACTTAAGCGTTTGGTAGGATTGCCATACCAAACACAATCAGCCTCTAACTAACCCATCACAGGCAATCTAAACCTTGACGTAACAACCTGGTTCGTAGAACTTGTTGACGGCGGTACCATACATAGACAGTATATAGAATGGACCAACCATTGCTCTGGACGGAGACCAGTGAAGGCCATTAGAAGCACTTTTCCGGTGATGGCTGAGCGTTACTGCGCAGCCTCCAACTGAGAGAGACGACGTAAATGTGACGTGAGCAACCTGTCTGAAAGTTGTAAGTCTTCTGGTAGCTGTGCCAAGAGAAATCTCAATCATTCCCAATCTTGCAGAGACGGAGAGCGTAGGTATATGTAAGGAGATAACATGGACACGGGATAATTATTGCTAACTAAAATGCTAGTTAGCATTAGTAATTAAACTTAAACGGCTAATGTAAGTCCAAACTGCCTGCGAGCTTCTCCTGTACTCTACGGTAATTCCTCTACTATGTGACAGTAAGTCGCGTGGTTATGACACAATCGTTAGCCTATTTTTACAAAAACGTCTGCTACGAAGCCATAACGTTAGGTACAAGGTAATGGAGCCTTTTATACATTGTCGTGTTTCTTTAGAAATAAACAATGGACAAATAGAGTCTTTCAACGCTTCAGATGTAAAGTTATTCGCTGTCAAAGTGACGTCAAAATGAATGGCAGTCAATGGGATGCTAACGTCGGGTGATCGCTTTGTAGCATCAAAATGGCGCCATAGGAGATTCGAGCTCTGAAGCGAAGCTTACCCCCTTGGTAGCATAGAGGGCGGGACACAGCCTGAGAAGTAAAACGTAGGGCTTCAGTACCTCGTTGTCCTTCGAAACCACGACTACTTCCGCTCAGGTCAGTCTACGACGTGTGTTATGCGGCTGCGCTCGTGAACAGCGAAGACACATCAACAAGGAGATAAACCATTTCTCTCCATAGCGGTTTGTTTCTATAAATACCTCCACTGCTCGCTACTACCTGTAAGTTTACAACAGTTGGCTGTTTAATGTTAACACTTTTAACCACCAAATGTTTCTAACTGTTTTTTGTTAACGAAATGACGCTGAACAACTTAGTTTAGAATAGTGGTGATTTGGTCCGGGCTATGTACTGGACACGAAAACATGTCAAAGGCAAGGGACGTCTCATGTTTGCACATCTAACGTAACTTGACAAGGCAATAAAGTTTAGATAACATCAGTTTACATTAAGTCACTGATGAGTGTGATCGGTTTGATGTTTTATGTAATCGTTTAACTAAAAGGTATTTTGACAGTCGTACGATTTGCTATTGCTATGAGCGAAAAGACTCAGTGATAGTGGTTTAGCATCAAATCTGGTATTATTTGTATACAACTTTAGTCAAATCTGGTCTCATGATTCTTTCCAGTTGTCCGTCATTCCCATCGGCGCAGATACTCTCTACAAGTAATTGGCATTGTCATCAGTTTTGTTATCAGACCGAATGTATCAACTTTGAATCTCTTGTGGACTGATAAGAGCACCAGTATACCAAAATGTAGCAGATAGCTTCATCTTACACTAGGGTAACTGAGGACAGTCCTTAGGCTAAATGTTGGGGCTTGTGTAATGTTAGCCTGAGACTTTGACATATATTCTCTCACAGTGGTAAATATTTTTTTTTTTTTAAACAATTAACAGATGTTAAAATGTAAACTTGCTGGTAAAATAATGACATGCAACTGGTCTTGTTGGGATTGTGGAAGAAATTCATCACTGCCTTTAATGACTTCATTAAGCTCTGTTTGTTTTCTTTACTCTAGTCTGACAGCTTAAAGTGTGCCAGAGGGTTAAGTTCAATAAGATTGCACAAGTTTTTTGTTATTACATTTTAGACTTGCATGGAGGGCTGCTATATTGGCATTTGTTGCTTCTTCGAATGAAGTTATACCTTAAAAGAGTTGCATGATTGTGGGATTTAGAGCTTATATGATAGTTATTGTTCTTATGTCAAAGTCTGATTATTGGATATTGCCACAACCATTGATTGATCTGACATTTTAAACTTTTGAAGTACTTCCAAAAGGACACAAATGGCTTTTAGCACAGTAACAAAGTCAATGGAAAAAAATAAATAAATAGTTGCAAGACAGCCAATGCAGAAAGACTTTTTTTTTATTTTTTTTTTATAAACATGAAGTGGGAACTTCTTGCAATAGCTTATGGGGAAATGAAAGAAAAAGTGTGGTAAATAAGTGTATAATAATTTGTGAATATATGTGTATATATATTTTCTGTTCACAGACCAGAATGAATGTGGGTGTGGCACACAGTGAGGTGAACCCAAATACACGGGTCATGAACAGTCGAGGGATCTGGCTGACCTATGCACTGGGTGTCGGAATACTTCACATTGTGCTCTTGAGCATTCCCTTCTTCAGTGTGCCAGTGGTGTGGACTCTCACTAATGTCATACACAACTTTGTAAGTTACATGCTCTGACACTGTCGGTAGTGCTCACCAAGCCAAACCAACCAACTAGATCATTCAGATTGTCAAATCGCTCTCCAAAAACAATTAACCATTTTTGCTTTATGGGTGTTTTAGATAACAATTTGAAAACCACAGTCCGTTGTAGCCTCTCAAGCCAAATGAATCTTGCATGCAAGCTCAGCCGGGTGTCTGTTACCTTCTGCCTTGCCTGTGCTTCTTAAAATATGCTCTCTTTTGGGGAGGCTGTCCTTGTGGCAACCTAATGCGTGGCCTATTATGATAATTCCCCCACTCCACATGATGTCTGTTGACAAAACTAACCTTACATTGTTACATGGCTGGCCTCAAATTAAGAAACAAAGTCGACGTGTGTGACATCATCAAGTAGTGCAAGCTCGAAGCAGTTCACAAGGATTGTGTATCACAGCCAATACGGAAGGCTATTAACAGTAACGGCTAAGGTCAACTAAGGGCTATTGTTTTCCACACAATGCAACTGCAGTGTGCTGATTAATGCTTAGCTGTATGTCAGCATTTCAGTTGTATAACTTTTCCCTCTGTAATGCAGGTTTTCCATTTAAAAGCTGCATTCTTGTGTTTTGACATAGAGGCATGTAATCGGAAACGAGTGGCATGCCCAAGATAGCTAGCTTAGCAATAACTCAACATCATCCTATGCTTTTTTTTTTTTTTTGTGTCTCTAGAACATATTTTTATCAAGGGCCCAAGCACCAGGCAGGAGCGGTATTGTTTCTGTTAGGATTTTTCCGCCTCAAACTTCCTGCAGCAACATCATTTTTTTTTTTATCCGCACTAGTTTGTCATTAAAGTAAACACAGTTTTGTACAGTTAGAAGCTTGACATTGTATTGTATAAAAATATCTCTGAACCAGTCTTAGAGAAATGGCCTAAGTACTCTTTTACATTTTAATTTCCATATATCGTGAACATTATTCAAAACATACAATAAGTTATGAAAACAGAAAGGACAGCCCATGTAATCAGTCTATGTTCTTGTTCTTTACAGACTGCAAGCACTGCACTTAGCTGTGTTTTTGTCTCTACAGGGAATGTATGTCTTTATGCATGCAGTGAAAGGCACACCTTTTGAGACCCCTGACCAAGGAAAAGCCAGACTTCTTACACACTGGGAACAGCTCGACTACGGCGTGCAGTTCACTTCATCTAGAAAGTTCTTCACCATCTCCCCAATCATTCTGTATGTATTAGAGATCACATGATTCTGTCTTTACACTGATTTAGACATAGAGATAGGGAACATTTGATACTACCAGACATAAAAGAAAGCATTTCATCATCATCTCTAAAACTGTTGATCATGACAACAGCATTAAAGGTTTGTGGAACAGTTATGGAAACTGAAATTTGTAGGAATTCTATAGATCATTTTGTTTTGTCTTACTGCCTTTTTCATGCTTCATGGATTTTTTTTTTGTGTCTGTTTTGCTCCACAGATACTTCCTGGCAAGTTTCTACACAAAGTATGACACCACACACTTCGTCATAAACACTGCCTCACTTTTGAGCGTCCTGATCCCCAAGCTGCCACAACTACACAGAGTGAGAATTTTCGGCATCAACAAGTATTAAGTAATTGTAAATGCTATGCCTCATAGCAACAGATGTTAACTCCTGTGTAGTCCATACCGCCTAATGTGTGTGCTAAGTCGTACAGTTTGTGTAAACGTCACTGTCGTCGTTTAGATGTATCAGGTTTACGATGAAATGTAAAAAAACAAACAGGAGTAGGTTTGTAGATGACAGGATGCCATATGCATTACTAACTTATGTGCATATTTAATGATGTATTTTGGCCTGCATAGACCTGGGCTGGCCCAGGCATCAGTGAGGCTTTTGGTTGAGTTTGTTTCTTCTTTGCCCTCAATTCACACGCAAATTGTGAGTACGAGTCTGTTTCTAGCCACAAATATGTCCCAAATGTATTTTTCAAAGATGTTTACTTCCTAAGGGTTGGGGCCCGTGGCTCGTTGTTTATTGGTACACTCTCATTTTGTAATGGGTGTCAAACGTATTCATGCTGAGTGAAGAATGGAATCCTAATACTCTTTATTTGCACGATTTCCTCGGTATGTGAATCATTTCTTTGTTTGTAACTCAATCAAGACAGGGCAGACCTTTTTTCATTGTACAGTTTTTTTTTTTTTTGGTGAATGTTATGTCCTGTATGCTAAAGAAAAAGTCCTGCGTGCAGAAATGAGACAAATTATTGTTGTCTGGTTAAGTGTTTACTGAGGAAGGTCTACAGTAGCTCTGTGATCAACTTACATTCATGTAGGCGCTCTCTTTAGATTATGACTTTTTGGCTATCATCAAGGCAGCTAGTCCTGCTTTGTTTGCCCATAGCTCTTGAGAGTTCTTGTCCTTAATCTTATTAAAATGTTTGTGCCCTCAAAGTGTTTCATCTCTAATGGTTGTGCATTGCATTGTTTCCCAGTAATTATAGAATATCAGGAATGTAATGAAACTGTTAATGTTACTGGTACTTTCCACAAAGGAAAAGTCAGTTAGGATCAGGATTAGTTCAGGATTCTCTCAGATTATCAGAGGATTTTACACAAGGTTTACTCTAAAGGTGAATACAGCAGCTATTTTTTAGAAAACCATATATGACCTGAGAAGCAACACTGACAATCCTAGGCTCATCAGGGAAGTGTGATAACACATCCACAGTATAATAGATGCGTGATAGAGTATTACAACAGATTGCACAGGAATAACAAAGAAGCTTGGAAGCAATCATCAAAATGCACAACATCTGAGAAATTAATGTATACAACGTAGTTTGAAAACTAATTTCAAGTTGCTCATACCGTCAAGAGTCCACATGGGGAAAAAGCCTCTCCAATCTTTAAACAAACTTTACAAAATCTTCACAAATTAACATTTATTGTTTTACAGCCACAAGCTGAATTGCGACAAAACAATGGTGTGTTATTTTAGTTAGCACTGTAGGTTGTAACCGCTGTAAATGTGAATACCTCAAAGATGAGCACAAAAACACTAGCTAAATACTGAATTTAACATTCACTTTGAGTCGTTTCTGCATCTGAATTTATAAAACAAAACACAAGTGCTCCCTCATCTGGACCTATGCACTGAGACTCTTACAAAAGACAATTACTGTTATTCCCCGCTGAATTAACATTTTTATTGTGCCAATAGCTTACCCAAAGTCAGGCTTCAGTGTCACCAACTCGCTCTTTAATCCTTCCAACGAGCCTAAAGGAAAGTCTGCACTATGGTGGGAAGGAGCCTTATTAGTTTTCATCTACACACATGCTCTTAATACAACAATGGCCGAATGATTAAAAAGTTTATTTAAAAGAAATGCTTGTGTAACATAATCTATCTAAAATTCCAGCTCCAGGCCCATTCATGTTTGACATTTTGAAGTTGATACATTATCTACTTTGCTGTACGCTCTCTCTTTGGATGTGGTTGCCCAGACTGTTAAGATCCTCACACTGCTTGCCCAACACTCCTTTGTAAACCTCAAAGTGATGGTTCAAATCTTTCTGCGAGTGGATTTTATATCTGGTCCCTACCGCCCCGTCAGCAGAGGCAGTCCCGTAGAAGACCCGACCTATCCGGGAGTGTACCAGCGCCATGGCGCACATGACACAAGGTTCTCGGGTCACGTAAAGATCATACCCGGTGCATATGTACGGCAGAGAGCTCGCCTCCGCACCAGGAACGCTCTGAAAGGGGTCTGAGGTTGGTGAGGTAAACCCGCATGCAGGGTATCTGTCAAAAGAATAGCGTCCGCCGCCCTGGCTCTGAGCCACCAGGTCAATACAGACCATGGCAGCGTGATGGAGAGGATGGTCACCTCGGCAGTCATGGCCTACTGCAATGATTCTCTCCGTTGCTGGGTCGACCACCACAGCCCCCACCGCCTCCATTCCCAGCTCATTTCCTGCTTTGGCAGCTGTTAAAGCAGACGTCATGTACATGTGCATCCTGGCTTTCTGAGGCGAACTGAAGAGCTCTCCTCTCAGGGCCACGGTCACCTGTTTGTCCTCATGAAAGGAGGTGGGCCAGTGTTTGCTCGCCAGCTCAAACTGGGGCCGGGTCAAGGGGGGGCGTGCAGGGACCTTAACCACAAAAGGCTCACCTAATCCGTCACGTCTGACTCCATCCGAGGGGAGCAGAGAGTCAATGTTTATCACCTTCATGTCTGGCGCGTCGCTGACGAGGCACACGAGGACTTCCAGAGGATGAGGGCTGCCCTTCTCCCTGACCGCCCGCACCCTCTTGATGTGCTGAAGGCCGTTCAACGGGTACAGGCTGCTCAGCTCCCGGAGAAGCCGAGATGTCTCTTTCTTGTTGACAATGGGTGCGGCAAACGCCTTTATCAGCTCGACGTCTTGCGACTGCTCATCTGACAGGACAGGATAAGCAACCCAGGCGTCGGAGTCGCACACGGACCCTTTCCAGCGTTTCATCTGTGGCTCCATTGTTTGGGTTTCCTCCTGTGAAATATGATTTCACACCAAAGTCAGTGCATTTTTCAGGACAGAGCACATGATGACAGAGTCTTCCAGTTGTGCTGGACAGAAACTAGGCCCACTACAGTATATAATACAACACCTTTAGCCCAAAAGAGCTTTGCGCCATTATATTTCCAGGGATCAGCTGTTGTGTCCCAACAGATTAGGCAGGTTTGCCAACTCAAAACATGAACGAGGCAGTTGTAACTTCAAAGATATAACTCTGGTTAATAAGTGAGACGTTTTTTGATTCTCATTCTTAATTTATTAGAGTAAAATGCAACAGGAAAAAAAAGTGTATATGTCAACATGTATCGGTGTCATGAAACATGCTGATTTGAATTACATGTGCATGCTTGGTTGAAGCAGGGTTTAAAAAGAACATATTTAGAACATATTGGCCATTATTCATTTTTTGATAAACAACCCTTAAGGTACTGTTCTGCTGATGTGACCAACATATGGAGTGGAGCAGAACGTTTTCGACCACTTGTATTGGCCATGCTTGTTTATCGGTTGGACTCTTATTTGTAGCTGTTAAATAAATACATAAAGTAAACAATGCATACACAAAGCACAACCAATAATGATTTATATCCATTTTATGTCTGTAATGCTGAAACAGTTGAATGATGAATTGACAAAAAGCAAAAATAAAATACCAAATTTAAGACACCATTCTTCTTCCATATATTTGCTACTCAGATCCCATACTCCCTTAAAATATTTAAGAGATGAATCCATAGTTTAAAAAATTTCTAGTTGTGACCCTGTTTGTATTGTTGCCTTTGATAATGTCCAGGAAAATTACTACAGCAGTGAGATCACTTGAGGCAGCACAGATATTTAGCAAAGCTAGAAGTGATCCATTATAAACACACGTGAATAAAGCAGCCCGGAGGAGACAGTCCCATTGGTCATATGCTTGATGGGGTCAGTGGCAAACACAGCATGTAGTATTATAACAAACTATCATGTCAACATGCAGTCTTTCTTCATTTCCTCCCCAGTACAAGCTTTGTCTTCATAACTTTGGGCACATGTCGTATGGTCAGTGACACTCTGGTTCCTCGGGTCAGTGTCTCTCCTGGCACGGCCCCGGCAGCAGACCGGTTCACCACCTCGTCTGTCAGTGTGTCCTGGGCGCGGGGCCGGATGCCATGGAGGAGACGCTGGTACATTTCATCCTGCAGGATGAGAAGACTGCGCGGATTCACCAGCAGGGAGAAGAGGAAACGGCTCTCCTCCGTCTGCGGTGCATCGGCCTCCTGACTGCTGATGGGTGCGTAGAAGTCAAGGAAGGTGTGAGAGCCCAGACTGATGGTGGTGACAGTTGGGTGGTACAGAGGGCCGTCTTCATGAGGCATAATCCCTTCCCCTTGTTTATACTCATTCACCAACACATGGTTTGCCGTTTTCCCACTGAATGCACCTAGAGAGGAAATCTTCTCACAGTACGTCTGGAGCCAGTCAGGAATCTTTTCTGCCAGCATGCCTTTGGGATGTGGTAACCCTCCCCAGTTCTGAAGCCGTCTGCCTGACAGCTGAGTCCATTTAGTTTTGGGAGATTTATACACCTGCTGTTGAAGGTAGGACTCCTCATTTTCCGATATGAAATCTGGGATGTAATACACTGTTGGTGGGGTATCCTTTAAGACAAACTGCTTCAGTTCCTCCAAAATACAAGCTGGGTGTTCCATACCTCCTTTAGAAAAGTTGACATGAAATGCTTGTTAAAAAAAAAACAACCTAAGTCAAAAAAAAATGCTAACGCTGTTAAAGCTAACCTTCCTGGTGGTGGCTAACAGGGAGTAACATAAAGTGTACCACAGCCATGTTTAATAATAACTACTAAAGTATACTACTAGAAAAACTGACTGGAAATCTACCAGAAACGTCTAAAATGTGTATTGAAACATACAGGTTATCTAATTAACGAGTTTATAATAACATATCATATATCTGCTAGCAGCAAGACGTCCCTCATCAACCTCAGTAGATGTGATATTATACATTCTAGGGATCCGAGGCATTTCCGCGTAAGTTATGTTGATAGCATTAGCAACGGTTATCTCCCTCAAAACCTTTGGCTACATACACACTCTGTGCCTACAACACTAGAACTAAACTACAGACAGAGCGTCAAACAGACTGTATGATAAATTACAAGTTCACTGACACGAAATGGGTAACGTTACTCGTTTGTTCTTCTGCAGTTAGCCAGTCTGCGACAGAAAAATCCCGTACAAATGAACGTAATTGGTGCCTTTATTGTTGTGGTACTTAGGAACTTTATACTGGTAAAACGAGTTTTACACTCATCGTGTTAATTCAGCTATACCAAATATTATATTAATAAGATGCCTTCATACAACACTGACTGTTTCAGGAAATGCATTAACAATCTGCCAACTACTACCACTACTTTCTTCTTCCTGAGTTATTGGGCGGTTTTTATCAGAAGAACCACATTTCTGGACCTGGTAACGTTACCCGTGAAGGCAGCACAGCTCAATAACGTTACACGGAAAAGGGTAATTTCCAATTTCAAACACTGAAAAAGCGCCACGTTTGTAACACACAGCGCCGCGACGCTACCTACAGGAACCTAAAAACGGACACATTTGACATTTTAAGTGACACCAAATCAACTTTACCTCTTTCGACATTAAAACGTTGATGGAAATACCGTTTGGTCAGAAAGCCCGGTCATTTGACTCGACTCATGCACATACTTGTGCAGCTGACTAAAATGTCCCCTACAAAAAGCATCTACTTTTTAGACCCATGCTTTATTTTCCAACCGATTTTTTTTAATTATTTGTTATTTAAAAGTATTTAAAGTTTAACAGATATCATTTTAATTTGTATATGTGTATATGAATATGTTGCTCATATTTTTGTTAATGCCTTCATGTCTGTACTTAATCAAAGGTCACAAACTTGCCGGTACACGGAATTATTTACATGTGACGCAGCCACACGGCTAGAACGAAAGATAGCATACGAGTACTGTAACTTTCTGCTCGTAACTCCATGGGCTTCATGTATTTTCTGTTTTTGGTTCGTTGCCCTGGGAACTAATGTGATGCCGTTCCCATATTCGTCTCAGCATCTTAATTTAAGAGTTTAGAATCCAATGGGAAAGGAGGTGAGGTCACCCACAGTTCCTAGACTATTTTAACTCACAGTTGGCTAGGATTAGTGTCATGGCCATGTTCCATACAAAAGTAAAAATTCTGCACAGGCTGCTACAGTTTAGACACACATTTTGGTCCTCTCCTTCACTTGGAAAAGCACCTTGCTCCAGACTGGTTCTGGGCATTGAGACAAGCTGTGATGACACTGGAGCTGCTGTGCTGGACGAGACAGGTGAAATACTGGGAGAGTCTCTACATTCACAGAAAGAAGTTCATCTGAGGTGGGTGTAGGAGCCATTTACTGAGTTTATCATTTGTATTGTATTTACATTTATCCTAGTTTCTTATTTTCTATTTATCATGTCTGCTAGTAGGTTAGTTGGCTTGAGACGGGGGTAGCTATACCAGTTCAGACTCACATGTACACATTTTTTTTTGCATCGCTGTACCTGAAATGGAAATAAATGGACTTAAAATGGATTTTCCTTTCGGTCTTTTAAGGGTTGAAATCATACCCCTATGTTGGTAAGTGACTCTGGAAGGATTTTAAGCCACCACAGTGGGTGTCAGAGCTGTGTTCAGTTAACAGGGTCATTGCTTTAGGGCTTTTGCTTATGTCCTTCCCTCTTGATTGCTGCAGGACTGGTGGCATCATCCCCACAGTGGCACGACAGCTCCACAGCGAAAACATAGAGCGTGTGGTCCAGGAGGCTTTGGAGAGGAGCGACACGGACCCGAGCCGGCTCTCAGCTGTGGCCACCACTGTGAAGCCCGGCTTGGGCCTGAGCTTGGGCGTCGGTCTTGAGTTCAGTCAGAGGTTTGTGAGGCAGCACAACTTGCCCTTCATCCCCATCCACCACATGGAAGCCCATGCCCTGACCGTCAGGATGCTTCAAACTGTCGCCTTCCCCTTCCTGGTCCTGCTCGTTTCTGGTGGTCACTCACTTCTTGCTGTGGCTCGAGGAGTCGACGACTTTCTGCTTTTGGGTCACACTCTGGATGAAGCTCCAGGGGATACACTGGATAAAGTAAGGTCTTATTTTAACACTAAAATATGAGTGTTGTTAGTGGTCATGATGTTCAATTTGTGATTACAAACCAATCAAATATTGTCTTTTGTGGATTCTCAGGTGGCAAGACGTTTGTCCCTCATAAAACACCCACAGTGTTCCACACTAAGTGGAGGACAAGCTATAGAGCTTCTAGCGAAGGATGGCGACAGGATGAGGTTCCCTTTCAGGACACCTATGGGACAAACATATGACTGCTGCTTTTCTTTCGCTGGGCTACGGAATCAAGTTAACATGTTGATAATGAAAAAAGAAGCAGAGGAAGGTATGAGGACACACACAGGCTCTTGCAAATGACAACCATAACCCAAGTGATCAGATGCATAGACCCTTTATTTCTTTTAAAGACAGACAGTTTGACTTGTCCAACACGTGTGTAACTCAAAACATATGAATTACTGCATTGCAGCAATGCATGGGATCATTGATCTTATTAGTTTAACCTGTGCTCTTCCTGCTTTGGTAAGTCAAAATGTCTGCTTTTAAAACACATACAAAAAAAATTTATCATTTTGGAAATTGTTTATCTGTGTTCATCAAGTACAGATGAACAAATGACACGATGAATAGAGGTTTGGCAGGTTTATGTGTAAAACTGTCAGTTTGGGGAAAAATTTCCGTTTGCACACCAGAAACAAATGTGAAATATGCATAAAAAGAAACCCACTCTTGATCATGTTTATTCAGTACAATTGTACTTGCTTTTGTCACTAGTTCCCCAGTATTGTTTACAGGTTGACAGAAACTGTTGGGGACCTTCACATCTAAATAAATTAAATCACAGATCATTGATCACAGACAACAATGGAAAGGCCTACCTGAAAGAGGTAGAGGACCTGACCTGCTGGTATCAGGACAACAACATACTCATGAATGTCAGCAAGACTAAAGAGACGATAGTGGACTTTGGGTGTGAAGAAGCAGGGAAGGAACCACGCCCTCGTTCAAATCGACGAGTCCTCGGGGGAGAGGGTGGACAGCTTCAAGTACTTTGGTGTCCACATTGCAGAGGGTCTGACCTGGGCGCTGCATACTGACTCAGTGGTGAGAAAGGCAAGGCAGAGACTGTTTCACTTTAGACGCCTGAGGAAATTCTGGGTTTGCTCTCAAATCCTGAGCAGTTCCTGCTTCCGCATCATTGAGAGTGTCCTGACCGGGAACATCGCCGCCTGGTACAGAAACCGCACAGGACAGCACTGCTAAGCCCTGCAGAGAGTTGTTTGTTTGGCCGAACATACGGGGCCCTACCCTGCCTAAAGGATATTTACACCAGACGCGGCAAGAGAAAAAGGCTAGGAGAATCATTAAAGATCCAAACCACCCGGGTAACAGCCTTTTCTTCCTGTTGAGGTCGGGAAGAAGGTACCGGATATACCAGGCCAGCACTGAGAGGCTCAGGGGAAGCTTTTACCCTCAGGCCACTAGGATACCCCCCTAATCATACATACACACATATAGTTATTATTACCACTGTTTTAATGCATACATTGAAGGAACTGGCGGATTACATTTCCCTGAAATTGTATTTTTATATGATTTCACACGGCAAATAAATTGTATTGAATTGTCTTTTTGTCTCCCTGGTGTAGGTATCGAACAGGGGACACTGTTATCATGCGCGAATGACATTGCAGCTGCCACACAGCACACAGTGGCCTCTCATCTTGCAAAGCGCACACATCGAGCCATCTTGTTCTGCAAGGCCATCGGCCTGCTGCCATCGAGCAGTCCCACCTTGGTGAGTGCGTTACTTCACTTTGTATTTTATTTGAATGCATGCGTTGACCTTTTAGAACAATGTAACAACAATCGCAACGTCTAGAATTGCAGTTATTGGAGAAAAGGTGATTGTAAATTACATGTTAACCATCTACATTTCTTCTTCCTTAAAGGCGTACTATGTAACTTTTCCCTCTTCTGTCCCCCTACAGGTTGTCTCATTGGAACTACAGCTTGCACGGCTGTAGTTCCAATGAGACAACCTGTAGGGCACATGTCAAACTCAAGGCCCGCGGGCCAAATCCGGCCCCTTGCACATTCTGATCCGGCCCACATATCAATTTAGGTTCACAATACATTTTGGCCCACCTAGTTGTGCGCCAAACCAAAAACATGGGAAACTGTAACGGCTTTGGAACTTTTTTGCTGACTTTTTCAGGGCTTTATGTGGACCAAACTGTAAGTGAGATGACTATATGAGACATGCAATAATTGAGTCAAAGATATTTGACTTTTTCGATGAAATAAAAGCATGTCAATGAACTATACATGTCTGGCCCTTGATGTGATTCTCTTTTTCCAGTGTGGCCCTTAGTGATACTGAGTTTGACACCCCTGCTGTAGGGGGACCGAAGAAGGAAAAGTTCCATAGTACGCCTTTAATTAGAAGGTTGCTTACAGGAATATTGACACTGTTACTGACGTTATACTGATCTTATTTCATTTGTGCTCCCAGCACTTATGTACTTATGTACTTATATTAACATATTCTGTGTACAATAATACAAAAATAAAATGGACATCAAAATCGTACCTTTTTAAAAGGATAAGGGTATCAATATTCTATATTTATCTTATAAATACTCACTAGTGCCCCAAAAATGTGTTAATTCACAGCTGAAAATAGTCCCCAACTAATATTTTACTCCTAGTTTGTTTGCTAAAAACTACAGTGCCCAGCTGTTTTAGGAAATTAAATATCCCTTATTTTTTTTGGGGGGGGGGGTGGAGTTGAGAGCCACAGACAGGGTAGAGGTGTCACCAACCAACAAACACGTTGTAGGTTTTGGTCTTTTCATGGGATTTGAAGAAGAAGAAAACTATAGAGTAACACCAGCCCCATCCTTTGACTCAGAGAAGACTGTGATAATAAGAGATTTGAAGATTTCATCATGAACTCTTCTTTGACAGGTGCTGTCTGGAGGAGTTGCAAGCAATCAGTATATCCGCAAGGCTTTAACTCTCATCACTGACACGACGGGACTACGCCTGCTCTGTCCTCCAGCCAAATTCTGCACTGACAATGGAGTGATGATTGCATGGTGTGTGTATATTTTGACAGTGAATCCGATCGGATCCATCTGAGACAGACTTTCTTATTTCTTCTTCTTTTTCTTTTCTTCTTTTTTTTTTTAAACCAGGAACGGTGTTGAACGCCTGAGAGAAGGGAAAGGGATACTGCCTCCAAATGTGGATGTCAGCTATGAGCCAAAGTAGGTCCACACTAAACCAAAGATTTCATTTCTGATTTCAGTGGAAGATACCAATTTTTTACCATGAGCTCACATTAATGGTGTATTCCAGGGCGAGGCTGGGTGTTGACATGACAGCAGAGGTGAAGGCAGCAGCGATCAGGTTGCCCTCAGTCCGGATGAAGATCCCCAACTGACACACTGTTGGTTTTGTTCTGCGCAGAAGAAAGTATTTTTGTCACTCCTATGTACTGTGTATATACTGTGTATATAAGCACATTAAACATCTATTTATTAATAAACGTGTTTTTATACATCTTGATTTAATTAAAATACTCATACTTAAAATGTCATCAAAGTGAAATCTTTTTAGTTTTTCTATTAATATTTTTTAAATAATACAGCCATCATTACAAAGAATTAGTTTAGCTTATTATAAGTTTCCGTCCAAACAATAAACTGGGGGTGATTGGTGAGTATTCGTCGCATGATAACTTCCTTTTTTCATTTTTGAATAAGACATATCACACAAGCTCATGACAAGAATATACTACACTAAATCAAAAATACATTCATTTGATGCCTCTTTCTCCCCTGTTTGTGTAAAAAAAAGACAATAATACATGCTTTCTGGGAATGTGAGAAGGTTTGTAAGGGTTGGTTAGAGATCCAAAAATGGATGACCAACACTCCGTCTTGAGCAGAACATTTCAAAACACAGACCAGCTAAAGTACCCCATTGTATGGATGGTCCTTTTCTCCTCTTTGGTATATACATTTTTTTTTATATACCCTATATATCATTTTACAGTATTGGAAGGATACAGAGGCCCCATCGCTACAGCAATGGAAGGGACTAATGAAATATTTTTTAAGTATACAAAAATCAATGTTTGAAGACCGGAACAAAAGACAACAATTCAACAAGGTGTGGCAGGACATATATGAAGCCTTGTAAATGAAATGGCTAAGAAATAAGGACTAGGTATGTTGACTGAGAGCTGGAAACCGTGTGTGTGTGTGTGTGTGTGTGTGTGTGTGTGTGCGGGTGGGTGGGTGGGTTTGTGTGTCAAACTGTGTGGGGTGGTGTGTATGTAAAAGTGGAGTAGAGGAATACTGTTACTAGTAGGAGATGTACTCAGATTGGAGTATGAAATTACACAGTATGCTGGTATATGTATTACTTCTTGATGGAAATTAATTATAAAAAAAGAAATACATGTGTGGCCGGGTTGGATCAGTGGGTAGAGCAGGCGCACATATATTTAGAGGTTTATGCCTCGACGCAGAGGTCCAGGGTTCGACTCCGACCTGTGACCATTTCCTGCATGTCTTCCCCCTCTGTCTCCCCTTTCTCACCTGTCCTGTACATTAAAGGCGGAAAAGCCCAAAAAAAAAAATACATATCACATTTATGTGGGACAACACGTAGAGTATCTGAACATCTCGAGAGGCTGAAACTTATCCAGAACTCTGCTGCTAGACTGCTGACTAAAACAAAGAAGAGAGAACACATGACTCCAGTCTAAGCTGCTCTGCTCTGCCTCCCTGTAGCCTCTAGAAAGTATTTTAAAGTCCTTGTATACAAAGCTCTCAGAGGCTTAGGACCGGCCTGCATCACAGATTTCCTGTCCTATGTTCCTTCCCGACCCCTTAGATCACAGGTGTCCAACTCAAGGCCCGCAGGCCAAATCCGGCCCCTCTCACATTTTGATCTGGCCTGCATATCAATGTAGGTTCACAATACATTTCCGCCCGCCTAGTTTTTGTTGCTTTTTCCAACGTTTTATTTGCTTTTTCTGAAGTTTTTATCACTTTTTCTGATGTTTTTGGGCGCTTTATGTCGAAAAAACTGTGAGAGAAAAGACTGTAGGTCAAAGATATTTGAGTTTTGCGAACAAATAATGTGTGGCCCTTAGTGAAGTTGAGTTTGACATCCCGGCCGTAGATCATCTACTGCTGGTTTGCTAGTTACTCAAAACTCCACCAAAAAGAAAAGTGGACATGAACAGCCTGCCCAAAGATATCAGAGGCAGGCTCTGTTGAAATTTCAAAACTGCACTTAAACACAGATATCTCTGTAACCTGGCACCAGTTTTTTTTTTTTACAATGTGTGTGTTTTAGATAGAGTCCAACGTGCTCTTTTTAAATGACCTGTTTTGCCTTTAAATGTCTTTTTTAGTCGCTTATCTTTTCAATGGGTTGCTCTCTCAGCCACGCCTGTATTCTTTTTAAATAATATTTCCCGTTTTTATTCTCTTTTAAATGTTAAGCACTTTAAGCTGCGTGCCTTGTATGAAAGGTGCTATACAAATAAAGGTTATTATCATCTTGAGGCCTCTTGAGGCAACAATCTGAGGGTCATAAACAGCATGGAAGTGTTAAAACTTTTAAAACGTACAGCATAAAAAGATTCACCTTAAGCTTGGTTGGCTCCTTTTTCCCGAACATACATACACTTCCCTTTGATTGTATGTTACACAGAAAGCTGGGGTTTGCCACCTGAAAGCTAAGATGAAAGCGTATTATATATACAGGTTATACAGCTGTTGATGATACAGAGTACACATTAAATCCTGTCTAACTCCTGTACAGGAGATGTAATATTGTCATCAAGGTGCAGACTTGTTTATGTTATTGGTTAAGCGTCACCCTGTAGTGGTTACTTTATGTATGTGCACCTCAACACACAGAGGAGAGTTGCTGATGATAAAACAAAATGTTTTTTATTCAAGAACATACACAAAAAAAAAAACACTGACATAAGAATATGCATGTCATGTGCAAGAGTTTGCCAACTATTCAGTGACTGATCATTTCCGGTTCAGAAGAACATTTCACACTAACTCACGTCTGTCCTCTCATACCAGATCATCCACCTACGCTGGAAATGAAATGCAAATTCATCTCTTTTTTTCTTATCTTGGAAAAAAAAAAAAAAATCAATCATATGAATCCATTGATTCCACAACTGAGATGAATCTGAATTACTAACGACATACTGTAGTTTTCCACATACACTATGGTTTATTCATTGATTGTTCCTAAATACAATTGTTCAACTGGATACACTGAAAATCCTGATTTTTAACCATGTAAAGATGTACACAAAACTTGTAAAACATGCATTTTTATCATCAATGTTATTCAAACTTGTCAATCACATCCACATGTGCTGTCATTTATTTTAGCCTTGCTTGTATTGGACATCCTTTCCTGGAAGGAAAGAGGTCTTTGCAGTCACCTTTTCAATATGTCCGCCTCTATCTATGGATCTGTACGCTGGTGTGATATTGCAGATTAGAGGGCAGAAAACTCACAGGAAGTTGGGACAATTGAAACTCCTCTCTCTTGTGATGGCAAATTTACATTTAAGCATGATTCTCTACATTATTTGTATAATTTCTTTTACTGTTTCTCTCACAATGCTGAAAGTGAGTTTTTTTCTTTTCCTCACGTGTTGAAGGTAAGAGCCACAAAGTCTGGGAACTTAACGTGTTCGCTGAACAGATAGGGCCTACAAGGTCACCCTAAACTCCGTTATTTCTCCCTGGATAGTTGAGACTTCTCACATAGTTGAGATAAACGGGATGTCTGAACCTTAGAAAGGGTAGAAAGTGGTACAGAGGGGAAGAAGTGAAGTGGCTCCTGAATGTCTGACTAGGTTTGATTGTAAGAAATGTTGAGTCATGTTTAGAAAGGGGGGGCATGTCTTTCTATCTCACTGGAGATGCATATATACTGTGTCCTTTTTCTTATTCGTTGAACGGACCTTTCACTTAAGCGCTGCGTGCCTTTTGTGAACTGTGTGCTTCCTTGTAAACTTGCAAGTTTATAATAAAATACAAAAACCTAACTTGGTTTAGTCTTTGACTGTCTTTATTTTGTTTCACAAAACACCTCTAACACTCTTGTGTCTGGTTCCTCTCAAATCTCATTTGACAGGGCAGTCAGGTTACAGTTTCAAAGACAAGGATTCCACAACATATTGCAATCCTGTGATTTCTTTTTTTTTTTTTTTTTGCCGCAAATTGAATCAATGTTTAACAAAAGAAAAAAACAGTTTAAATGCTTACATTTAGTGGTATTTGCACAGAGGTTTTCACAGGTGTTGGAGACGTGTTTGCATAGTTTAATACTTTTAAACTATGCAAATTGAGTGGCTAGTTTGCAGGCTTGGAAAGATGTCTTGGGGACTCCAAATACCTTAACGAAGTTACTTCCTTGTAAAAAGGAAAAATCCAGCCCGAAACTGTTCAAATCTTTTTTTTTAACAGCTAGGGCTGAACTGGTCACAACCTTGTAATATTCACTGCTATAACATGTTTATAGCAAAAAGAACAATCGGCAATATACGAACATCTGAGGGTGGAGTTTTCCCTTCCCCATTTATGTTTTCTCTCGAATTAATCAATGTACATAAACTATAACAATTACCGAGATCCACTTCTTTCAACACTAGAGCTCATCATGTTCATAAATATTATACTCCTTGGCACTGATCAGCCCGTCTCTGTCGTGGTCACTCTTGCGGAATATATCAGCCATAATCTTCTCGTAGAACGGGTCGTCGCGTGCCTTCCCGCCCTTTTCATACTCCAGTCTCAAGTATTCTTTCACCTGAAAATGAAAGGAACGCTTCATTGTTCACACTTCAGAATCCATAACAGACATACATTTCTTTCTATATATCTTTCACAGCACTGCTATTACATAACAAGCCCCTGTTGGTCTCTTCAGGCAACATATCACATTGGTATTAAATCAAGATAAATGGTATTAATAGCAGGTCATTCACTTCTTCTTCTTTTAAAGTGTTATCAACAATCCAGATAACATTATGACTATAAGCCTGCTGGCAGAGGAATAACAAATCCTTACATTTGTTAATTATAACGTTAATAACTAATTCTTGGATGCAGGTATTCTGGGGTCGAGCCAATATTTTTGATCTCTTTAAAATGGGTTTGTTTCCCTGGTGGTTTGTAGTCCCTTTATTTTGTTTTGACACTGCTGTAAAGAGTCGTGGAGCGAATACAGTATATAAATGAAAGGTAAAGTGATTTATAGCCTGACAACTTTTTAGTACAATCAATGGATGTTTATGATGTGAGATAATGAGAGCACAAACATACAGTATGTGGCCTTCACTCTTATGAGGCATCTACAAAGGCAAGGTTACTACTAGAGATGCACCGATTACAACTTTCTAGGCCGATTCGGATTTTCTTTGAGTTAGGCCAGCCGATACCGATTTCGATTCCATTTTTTCTAACCACTTTACAGCACACACAAATATTTATTTTCTATCTTTTCTTTAATAGAACGTTTTGCACAGAACATAGAACATTTTTTGAACAGATAATGGATCACTATAAAATAGAACTATATAAATTATGAAATCGGCATATGTCAGACTGACCTGCCGGTCGCCGGTCATGGCCGAGCACGTGAAAACCGGTCTATCGGTGCTTCTCTAGTTACTACGGTTTGGATTCTTTATAAGCTGTTTGGAAAGCAAGTGAAAAAAATATATATAAATGTGGCATCAAGTTTAGATGAGATATTTTGAAAGATTATTTGTGGGGCTTTTTCCGCCTTTATTCGACAGGACAGCTAGGTGAGAAAGGGGAGACAGAGGGGAAAGACATGCAGAAAATCGTCACAGGTCGGACTCGAACCCTGGACCCCTGCGTCGAGGCATACACCTCTCAGTACATGTGCGCCTGCTCTACCCACTGAAACAACCCGGCCACGGGCAACACATTTTCAGATAACAATCTTGTCACGAGCCTGTTGTTATCAAGGCTGGATTATCAACTGTCCCAAGGCCTCGGAACTCCAGGTATCAGTTGGTTTGTGCTAATTTAATTGGACACCTGTTTAAAAAATACAGACTAACCACATGATCGCGTAGGGATAGTAAAAAAAAGAATTATGAATATTTGTGGAAATACGTTTATTTATTTACTTTCCAAGATGACAAGATTGATACCACTCTCATGTCTGTGTGTTAAAGGGATACTTCTGATATTTTAGAGTGGGGTTGTATGAGCTACTTCTCCATAGTCAGTGTGTTAGCTACAGTAGATGGAGGTCAACACCCCCCCAGTTTGGAGAAGCAGGCAGGAGTACTGACACAGAAGCTAAGCATTGTACTGCTGTGGACGGGGGCAGCAGCATAACAGATTTTAGACAACACTTGCGGTCGGCACGCCACTAAAAGACCAAACTCTTATTTTAAGAGCTTGACTTGTGCCTGTATGATGCGTATTCCTGATTTAATGTGTTAAATCAGATTACCGTCTGTGACCAGATATCATCCAGAATGGAAAGACTGTACACACTGCACAGGAAGAGTAACCGGTGTTTAAAAAGGGGCTAGCAGCTCATTTTTGCCCCCCCTCAGTGCCATGATTATTACCTTTTCTGTCTGAGCTACTTTTGTGATAATTACCAGCCTGTAGATGATAGTTACCTCAGCCTTTGTGAGACTTCTGTCTCTATCAAGGTCCATCTGTCCGAAAGCCTCCATGCTGCGCGGTCCCCTGGACACAGAGTAGACCTCCACCTCAAACACCACCGTAGCATTGGGCGGCACTGGATCTATTTCATCAGGGGGAAATAACAGCAGCACATGAACAGTTTAAAACACCACAAGCAATTATAATGCCATAGTAGTAGCTCATAATTACCATTATTTATTATCATAATTTATCATGCACTACCGTACAGGGTGGAGTGGTGAAGTTGGTGTGATAACATTTCAGGAAGGAGGGGGAGTTGCATTTTACTGAGTTTATCTGGTTGGTGGTTGTGCTACATGTTCTGACTTTGTGATGAACTGAACAAAACAGCTACTAACCACGTAAATGAATGGATAACGTCTACAAAATGTAAAGGCCCATAAGGACATGGCATTAATCCAGCAAGAAAAGAAAATATTCTAAATATACTCAAGAGAGCAACATGCAATTAAAGTTGTTGATAGTTTTTTTACTGAGAGAAAAACAAGAACATGGAGCCTCCATTACAGCTGTACAACACTGGGTTTTCACTCAGCAGCTCTCAGCCTAGGATAGGTTTAAACTTTACATGCATGTAATTGCAATGCAAACTGTTGCAGAGACAGCAAAAGCATGCAAAACCCATTTCCTCCACAGCCAATTAGTGAAATCAAGTGATGAAACCTGAAATGCAGACTCCCAGGCTGGGCAACACCACCATCAGAACATCACACCAAAGTGCATTTATGAACAACAACATACAGAGTTAGTAATAAACAGTAGTTAGAGATAAAACGCTAATAATCAGCTGTTAGTTTTCAGACAGTGCTCCAATGCATGCAGAAAGAGTGAGATGAAGTAAAGACCTTTAAACCTTTTGTGCATGCTTACAGTACATGCCATGTTGGGATGAGTAGCAAACACTGCGAGGGATGTGATGCCGTTTCAACTAAAGTGCTGTAAAAGAAGACAAGACAGCATGAAGGCAGCTATTCCAGCACAGAAACAGTACTACACAATAATCAGTTTTAAAGCCTGTATAAATGGGATTTATTGTTTTTAACTTGTCACGGCACAATCTTCCTATTGGTTGCCAGGCTGAGGTAGGAGGGGCTTACCTAGTCGCAGACACTGGGGGAGTTTACAAAAAGGGAAGAAGAAGAAGAAGAAGAAGAAGAAGAAGAAGAAGAAGAAGAAGAAGAAGAAGCTGGAGTCAGAGTTCAGGACAAAAGACAAGTGTTCTGAGTGTTGCGGAGGAGAATCTTCTTCCCCCATTCAGGTTGTGTTAATATTATTGTCCGCTTCTTAAATGTCTACAAATGAACTTTCAAAAGAGTGCTGACGCTGACCTGAGCCGGACAACGCAGTGAGCTAGTCGAATGACGGAACGAAGCGCTGCCGGGGCAGCGTAGTTTCTAGAGTGCGGATCGGGCCGCATTTTTCTGTCCGAGCCCGGCCCGCGTCCGACAGAGCAGTAACCGAACCCGACCCGAGCCCGACAGGTATTAAGATATTTATGTCCAAGCCCGACTAATTTTTTTTCTCATACTAATGACACATGTACGTTTGTTTGTGTGGAAAGCTTTTATTAAGCAACTGTAGGAAGGCATTCGGAAATGTCAACAGATGAGCGTATCAGCGCACACGGGGCAACAAGCGCACGTTAACACAGGCGCGCACCTATAATGAGCTTTTTTATTTTTTTATTTAAAATGTTCAATGCCTTATCGCGCTGATGTGACCGAGCCCGACCCGAACCCGGACATCATTTCTAAATATCTGTCCGAACCCGGCCCGGCCCGTCGGTTACCTTCGGGCCCCGACGTGCTCGGTTCGGGTATCCATCCTCTAGCAGTTTCATATGTACAGGCGGCCAAACTTAGAAAGTCCTAGACGATGTTAGAAAGTTGTCCCAGGGTTGTGGTTATGCCGTGACAAACTCAATCATACAACATATCAATACTACTCCTGGACATTGTCATTTTATTTCCTATGTTCCTTTCTGCCACTCACTAAGACATCAACTTGCAAACATAAAACTTGCTTGAAACAAGTGATCAGAGAACATGTGACAAGAACATTGTTTGTAACATTTTTAAATTGCGTGGTAATCTACATTTTTGGTAAATAATAAAAGAAGCACTCAACCGATTTTTACATGATGATCAGTTTACTCATCCCACTGCTTTCCTTGGCAAGACACGCTTTACATAGAATTTAAGCACTAAGATTGGCCAGGGGTCCATGCTCGTGCTTACTCGGTTAATAGAGCTCAACAGCGAGCGCCCACTTTTTAAACGTCTCGGGATTCAGAAGTGATTTTTGCCCATTTAATATGTCCATTGACGTTTCATCAAATTCTTATATAAAGAGTTTTAAGCCTGGAACCAAGCCAACCAGCTAAGAGATGAATCGTGACCCAAAAACTGGGCAGGTTATGCCAAGGAAAGCCGTGGGATTCATAATAATGCTACTCAGCATGTGGAAACATTGTATAATGTCCTCTGTGGCTCTGGAGGAGCTTTCTGGGTCTGAGTAAATAACCCTGGTGATTTCGTAGTGATGTCATCAGGGTTATCTCAGCTCAGGGTTGGAGACTACAAATTTACATAACATAAAGCCTTACGTTACAAACGGGGGCTGTGTAGTTTAGAAGACGTGTATGTGTTGAATGAAATGATGCTACCAAGTTGCATTATGGGAAGTGAGTCTAGGCCTGTCGCAATATGCAATAAATCAATTAATCACATGATAAATAAAAATGAGCTCGATAATTTTTAAATGGAAATTATGACGGCCGGAAAAATTTCCATTTTATTTATTGTTTTTGATTGCGTTTGGTTTTTATTCCAGTACATTTTTTGTTAACAGAGACTGAGAGTCCATTTTATTTATTGTGGATATTTAAAATGTCTTCCAGTTCCAGTGTTAAATATTCTTTAGAAATAAAAGTGTATTGATCTTTGAAAAAGGTGTACCTGCATTATTACGCCATTATCATTATATTAGATGAAAATGGTCTCAGAACGACAATATTATCGTTTATCGCAATAATTTCTGGGACAATTTATCGTCCAGCAAAATGTGTTATCGTGACAGGCCTAAGTGAGTCTGAACCATACTAGGAACTAAAAACCCTTTAAAGTAATGTAATATTGTGTAAATCTATGATTTCGCAGTGGGCAATATAAAGCTTTTCCTGATCAAAAAAATCATTGTTACAATTACTTACCTTTGCCTTTTTCTCCAAAGGCCAGGCCAGGGGGAACAGTTATCTTTCGCTTCTCTCCAGGACACATATCTTCCATCCCAATATCAAGGCCCTTAATGACTTGTCCGACGCCCAGCACAAACCACTGAGGGTGCCCAGCTTTGTCTGATCGACTTAACAGAAACAGAACAAAAAGGTCAATCAGAATTCACATCAATAGAATGTGCAGAGCACATCTGAGCACATATGGACATATCTTCATTTTCAGGGACTGTACCATTACAGTAGGGGGTTCCTACCCAATTCATTTTCGTACTGTCCCTAAACACTCCATTGAACCATGTGAAACCATCTGAAAGCAGGATTAACTATGATTCCCAGTATTTAGTGTCCCTACCCATTAAATAATAAACCTGATTTATGTCACATTGAAATAAAGGGTATACAATTTTCCAACACAAAAAAAGGAAACCTTGTAGAGTGCAATGTGAAACCTCTGTTGTGATCAATCTTCATTTAGACAATACAAAGTATAATACAGTAATAAAGCCTGCAAAATTTGCAAAGATGACGTCGATTAACTGCAGCTAAGTTTTTCTCGAGCCACCAACCTGCAGTAGAACTGAGAACCATCTTTGGCGAGGAACCCATCGTAATGGACGTTCATCAGATCTCCTCTTTTACTCTTTGGAGTGCACTGCTCGGGCTTGAACAAAACTTCAATCCTGACGTCGCCGTCCAGCTCAGCTGCTGTCGCCCAAACACACCAGAAACTGAGCTGTGAAGAGACAAAGAGCCACAGTATGCAGCTCGCTAACCTCCACATTATGCCGCCGTGCATTCGTGGCAACTTCTGACGTTTTGACACAGCAGAGGACGTGGAGAGCTGAAATTGTATGACCTCAACAGTCCCGCCCGCGACATTTTTTTTTTCGCGGGATGGTAGGGGAAGAACCCGCCCTACTCTCCCTCTGAATGGCTAGTACTCGTTGCCTGCTCTGGTGGGATTGGTTATGTTAAGGAAAGAGGAGTGGGATTGGCTATGGTTAGGGTAAGAATGTCAGGGTTAGCCAATCAGGGATGAATTCCCTAATGAATATTCATGACTCTTCCCCTAACATCCTGCAAAAAAAAAAAAAAAACTCGCGTCCCATTGCCCTGAACTTGGACTGTCAGGGATTTCTGTTTAAATCCGCCTCCTTCTCTTTAACTGGACCAAGCCAAAGCCATAGAGATATTTCTCTATCACTCTGGACCAAGCCATGGCGGTCCGTGTGTTTGTTTTTTCGTTTGAACCTCAAAACAAAATAACGAGAAACCACGTGTTTTTCGTTTGTCGTTTCAAACCAAAAACAAAGAAACGGTAGAGAGAGCCGTTCTCCCGTTTTTGGTTTCTGAATCCAAAAACGAAAAGCGACTAAACCAAATTCAAATAACGGTCCGATTTTGTTTTTTTGAAATTCCTTTTTTCATTTCTTCGTTTGAATGTCTACATTAAAAGAAAGACAGGTTGGCCAAGTGACCCGGAAGTAATAGTAAATATAGCCAATAAAAATAAAAGCCAAGCTTTTAGAACGGTCATAATATGCAGCACTAACGTTATACCAGAGTAATGTTAGAAGAAAAAAATCAATCAATAAATAGGCTTATATAAACCTGGACCGAAAGAAATATGTTAGCAACAGTAGTTTATTACAGTGATTTAATATCGTGCCTATCCACATCACCAGTCACGTTTAATGAGCGCATTGTTTGGTTCAATACAGTTGGTAATAGTCAACCTAAGAACTTATTGTGTGTGCAGAGTTGTCACTGTTAGCACTATATTATATAATTAAATTCATATTTAATGTGGTTTCCACTGTAATGGACCAAACTGTTCCCCCTTTCTACCAGCAGGTGGCAGTATTTAAATGACTGACTGTATTGTGTCTTTGGTAACTGTTTTAAATCAAGATTACTGATACAGATGCATTTATTGTTGTTCATTTCATTTGGTTTTTGATTTTGATTTTATTTGCAACCTAGTTATCATCATCATCATTCACCCCCAGCCCAGAGTTAAACCTGCATGCCCTTCTGTTTTAACCTTATTCTAACACTGCTATCAGCTTCTTAGAAGCTCAGACAACAAACTCACATCAGAAATGTCCTAATGTAGGCCACCAGTGTGCTATATACTGTGTGAATCTTTCTTCTCTATACACATTCCAGTGTGTATAACATACAACACTCCCATTGTGTCATGCAAGTGAAGAGAATCCATACAAGTCTTAAACATGTATTCAACATATATAGTACATGCATGCTTTCAAAGGCATTGCATGTACAATCTATCGCTGCAGAACATTTACTGTGAAGCCCTAAGGTAAGAACATTTTACAAGGTCCTCAAAAGAAAGTCCAAAAAACATAATTACATTACTAAAAACAGGCTGTCAACGCTGAGTACATCAGCAATAACTGCAACAAAACGTTTCCAGTAACTTTTGAACAGTCCTGCTTATTGACTTGGACGAATCTTTGCCCATTCCTCTGTACAGAACAGCTTCAACTCTTGGATGTTGGTGGGTTTCCTCACATGAGCTGCTTGCTTCCTCCTCCTTCCACAACATTTCAGTCATTTTATGGTCAGAACTTTTGACTTGGCCTCTCCAAAACATTCACTTTATCCTTCTTTAAGGTAGGTGGGTAGATTTATTTTGTCACAATATAACAGGTTATATAGTATAAAGTATAAATTGAGTTTGTAACTCCCTTCTGCTACATAGCAGACAATATACATTAATATAGAAGCAATTATAAAAATGGTAAACAGAAATAAACTATAATCAGTGGAGCAGTGCTGAGGATGAACTAGAGTTTAAGAGTCTGATAGCTTGGGGGAAAAAGCTGCTCTGCAGTCTGGTGGTGCGGCAGCAGAAACTTCTATATCTCAAAAAACAAATGAAATGAACAACAATAAATACATCTGTATCAGTAATCTTGATTTAAAACAGTTACCAAAGACACAATACAGTCAGTCATTTAAATACTAAACTGAAACTAAACTAAACTTTAAAAACTACTGTTGCTAACATATTTCTTTCGGTCCAGGTTTATATAAGCCTATTTATTGATTGATTTTTTTTCTTCTAACATTACTCTGGTATAACGTTAGTGCTGCATATTATGACCGTTCTAAAAGCTTGGCTTTTATTTTTATTGGCTATATTTACTATTACTTCCGGGTCACTTGGCCAACCTGTCTTTCTTTTAATGTAGATATTCAAACGGAGAAATGAAAAAAGGAATTTCAAAAAACCAACCTTTGTTTTTGGTTTGAAACGAAAAACACGTGGTTTCTCGTTATTTTGTTTTGTGGTTCAAACGAAAAAACAAACTATCAAAACGTACACGGACCCAAAACTAATAGCAACCAAACGTCACTCAATATTACAGAACTAGCATATTTATACATCAGGGGTCTTTAGTATTTTTAGGCCAAGGCTTTATATTAGATTCATGTTAATGTTACTTAAAAAACGCAACAGCAAATCATACAACACAACGGCAAATAGGAAAACACGACAGCAAATAGGAAAACACAACGGTCTACCGGAAAAGGTAGGGCCTATCTAAGTAGAGGATGGACCCTCCTGATTGGACAGACGGACTGTCTGTCTTTTAACAGGAAGGAGAGGTGAAAAACACGGAAAAGCGCCTACTTTTAACAGAGAGACAGTCTGTCTGTCCTTTCAGGATGCTCCGTCCTCTGCTAGATAGGCCCTACCTTTTCCGGTAGAAGTTAATGCTGTTTTGTTTTTGTTTTTGCTGTCGTGTTTTCCTATTTGCTGTCGTGTTTTTATATTTGCTGTTGGGTTTTCATGTTTGCTGTCGTGTTTTCATATTTGCTGTCGTGTTTTCCTATTTGCCGTTGTGTTTTATGATTTGCTGTTGCGTTTTGCACTTCACGGCCACCGTAATATATATTTTAATTTTTGAAATAAAAAAAAAAACGTTAAAAAACGTATCAAATAATAAGTTGGCTGCGCTCCTGCAGTAACTCTGATGACCCGCTAGGGGTCGCGGACCCACTGTTAAAGCTCTCTAATACAACCTAGATTATATTTCTTACGTTGTAAGAATCAATGAATAACTAGAATTGGAATATGGCAACGTGTGAAATACACTTTACATGGAGATTATTGCTGCTGTAAAATGCACAGAATCTCATTTTTAATTTGATAAAGTTAAAGTACAACACAACGCCAGGGGATATATAAGTACATGTAACAAAACATGAGAATAAAATAAATGTAAAAGTGCCTGCATGGTTTTAATAGTTTTAGCATTGGTGCTGGCATCAGTGATGGCACTTAGGCCTACACTATGCTGTGGTGGGATGAAATGGTCTCCAGTTTTTTAGATTGCGAATTTAAAATGAGCAACAACAACAAAAGTTAAAGTTTGGTATGTATCACAGAAAATAAGTTATTTTAACAAAAATAATTCCATAAACAAACAAGCCTATGAATCAAAATGTAGCAAAGGTTTCATTTTTTATGTTTATTTGAATAGGGACGGATGCAATGTACAGCATTACAGCATTTATCTAATCCCCCTAGAAGGGAAAAAAAAAAAAAAAACATGAAATATTGCGACATTAAAATAGCCTTCATAAAGCACATACGCACACAAGGCACATCCATCTGATCCCCCCCCCCCTCCACACACACACACACACACACACACACACACACACACACACACACACACACACACACACACACACACACACACACAGGTTGCAACATGCAAACAACGTATTAGTTTATTATTAAGACTAAATAAATTCAATTCATCTCCTAAGGAAAAACTGACATATACACTCATTTAAAATAGCCGATACAGGATCTCAAATAATTACTAAAAACAGTCATTAATAGGTTATATGACGTTTATAAACAAAGGCTATCAAGTCTGTCTAAAAAAAATAAATAACAAGAATTGATAGACACAAAGACACACCAATAGCAACCTTCAGAGCGTCATAAATGATCTCTGGACGCAGACATCATCGATGCCACCAATAGGAGCCGCGGGGGCGGGAACGTGCGCTTCTATTTATTTTTGGACGCCGGTGCTTCTGAGTCATCGCCCCTCAGACAGTCAACGTGGTTGAGCATATTTCTTAAAAACTGTTCTGCTGCTACCGGACATTTTTGGAATCACGACGTTCTCTCTAATTGCCTGACAGGATTGAGATGTTACAGTTTAGGTTTTCGACAGTGCTGAAGGAGTTGTTTGAAGCCACCCTCAAGCGTCCCTTGTCCGGCTCTAGACAGAAGACCTGGTTACCGACCCACCGCTGCTGCTTCGGCACCGCCTCCGTTGATGCCAGAACAATCTCTCCTCAACTGAAGGTCCTCCATGCCGCTACTTACCGCCCGGCGCTCCGCGCCGCGCCCTTTACCGCCCCGTTCCGCTCGTACTGCACAAAAACTGAAGGGGCCGTGGAGCTGGACGAACAACTGAAGAAGGATGTTGTCAGCCCAGAAGAAGACAGTGAAAAGTAGGTTTCAAGTACGGAACAAACTGCCTGACACCATGGTATGATGGTACGGCTGGCGCTTATGGCGAGTTATGACGCATACAGGCGCAAGCGGATGTTCGCCAACCTTCACAAAGGCTGTGCAAAAACCGCATTAAATAACGCTCAATAAATAGCTAACTTAACACCCTGCATCTTAACATGTAAGATACAGATGTATTGCTTATACAAAGAGAAAATAACCTCACTCCAAACACGTGTAATATATAAGAATGAATAAGCTAGCTAGTAATGGCCCATGTAGATAACGTTATGGCCTTACAGTAACAGCAGCTATCACAGCATGTGTGACTTATACCGGGTGCAGCCTCCGATGGTTTTGTGCCAAGTAGCAATATAAATACGCCGCCTTAAAATACCAACGCAGCAACTTAACCCAAAGTTAATTAGGATGTTAGTTGGCCGGCCTTGACCGGCTTTTGTAGCGTTAGGTTAGCTATCTGTCCCTGTGGAGATAATACGCAGCATGGTGCGGCAGGTTTGAAAGTAAAATAGCAGCGTTTCTGTCACCGAGTCAGAGGTGAAGTGGAGGATACAAACAGACATCCCCATTCAAGTTTTATAAGTGAGCAGAGTTGCCACGTATAAACTGTATGTGGCCCCGATGGTCAGAACACTCATTTTGTTGATTGGTTATAAATATTGCTGCCTGGCTGGCAGTCGGAACTGTTTTTTGTTTTTTTTTAGCTTCTGGTGGTTTTCTAATGTGACCTTCTATTCTCCTTGGGTCACAGCTGCAGGGCTGATCCAGACTACTGACAATACCTGCTTTCTGTCCTGTACAGTAGGACCATAGTCTGATAGAAAGTGGAAAACATTGAGCCTGTTTGGCTTCCACTGCTTCATGGGATTGTAATACATAGACAATATAGTAAGTAAACAAAAAAATAATTATAACGTTTATATTTGTTAGCTTAATGCACAGTAGTAATTGTAGTAGTAGTTTTCCTATCATGTTTGCTCTACCTATCATTCCCTGACATATTTGTCGTTTTTATAATGTCTGGAGAAGCACTGCCACTTCTGTATGGTGCTGTAGACATGAAACCTTAACCACCTTGCTATGTAAGCGACTGCTCCATGTCCAAATTGTACTATTTGTACTTTGCAGTCGTGTCTCACTATTTATCAGAAATTTCAGTCTGAATTGCATTTTTATTTTGTTATTACAGAATAATGGACTTGTAAAAAGTTAAAGACAAACACATTTAAGTTTAAAGACAAATTTAGTTAGCAACATCTTTCAGAATTTATATTTGACAAAATAGAAAAACTTTTACCAGGTTAACAGATTTGAAGTGATAGTCTCAATGAGAAATATAATTAGTCAAGGTATTTTATTTATGGAGTTTTTCCACAAAATGATGATATTTACAGAGCTGTGCACTGCAGTGTAAGAGTGAGGTGCAATCTCCCATCCCATGACATCAGGGGGGCCAGCAGGATTCTATTTCACAGTATGCCCAATATATGCAGTATACTCAGTGAGCAACACTGAGAGAGATTGATTTTTTTTTTTACAGCACCACCCTAAAATCTGCTTAGCCTATTACACACATTTAAAATACCAGCCAACAGGCCAGGATTAAACAATCATCGTCGCAGCTCTCAAACACACGCTCATATTTGTAAGAATTAAATTTTTCATGAAAGTCATCGAAAGCCCAAATACACCACACACAGCCAGCCACACACAGAAACACACACGCATACACACAGGTCAAAATAATGTAGTCACATCTGTAGTGACTTTCAGCAAAACTAATACAACTAATCTGTTTTAGTTTGTTTTCAGTTTTAGTGTTACATTAGTTTTAGTGTGTTTTTATTAGGGCCAGGTATAATGTCTCAGACGTTTGCAGCTACATATACATTTAAAGTACATGGTTAGAGAATGGCCTTAAAATCCCAGTGACATGGAATTTGGATAATCTTTAGCTTCTGTACTGTGACTTATTTCCTAGTCAAACGGAATATTTGAGTGGCAAATCTTTTGCATTTGATTGATCTGCAACAAAGTGGGTAGGATTAGAGTATCGCTCAGAATCAGAAATCAGAAAAAGGTTTATTGCCACAGTACATTTATGTGGAATTGTGAATGGTGCAAACATAAACAAACAAACAATATTAAACATTAATATGAAATAAACAATAAATACAGAAAACAAATATATACTTATACAAAATACATACAAAGTACGGAGCTACCAGACTCTGGGAGCTACCATAGGGAGCTACTGGGGACTGTTGGCAATGGCTCCACACAACCACAAAAAAACCGCCAGGAAGAACCCATCCCCAAAAAACCCTCTTAACGTTTTTTTTAAAAGGTTGTGTTAGGGGAAGCCCCAGGTTACAGGTTACGTTCTTGCAGCAGAAAATAGCTATGAGTAGGAGTGCTGTTTCTGTCTGATCCTGCGTCACAGGAACCCTAAATCATTTCAGCACAAACACCTTTGCATTACGCTTGTGGTATGTTGAAAACGGCAACAGCATTTTTTTAATCTAGAGGGATAAACAAAACAGGTAGGCCTATCCTCACCAGAGCCTGAAGTGGAGCGTCTGAATACGTGTGCACATGTTCAGTTGCTTAGGACAACAGTGAGCTTGGAAACTAACGGTTCTCTATATTTGAGATCAGTTCTGTCATTCATATTTTATGGGTCAGCAGCAGTACAGCACACAAAAAAAGTGTTGTGGCACGTGATGAGACCAGATTACTGATGATGACTCACAAGCTAAACCTCGGAAGGAAATGCGTTTTATGATTCACATCCCATTCTGTGCAATTAGAAACAATCAATCTCATCTCTACTCTGAATCTTTTTTAGGGTAAAATCGATTACATTTTTTGACACAGCAGGGTTTAGTTATCAAGCTGTAGACTGAGCTGTAAGCTAGTAGTAAATGAAGGAGGAAAGACCAAACCATTGGAGCTGTTGTCTGGTATAACTGACAGGAAAATATAGTGCTAGATTGCTATTACTTTATTAAGGCGTCACAGACATGTTGTACAGTAAAAGCGTTCTGGGCTCACAGCCATCTACCCTGAGCAATTTATGGGATCAATTACAGCTTTAGTGGGTGGAGGAGGTGGAAAGGATTAAGATATCAAAAACTGACAAATAACTTTTGTGATACACATGACACAAACAGAAAGTAAAAGACACGCTTGGTGTTAAGCTCAAACACACAGCTTAGTGAAGTGTGCTAAGTCACTGATGTGACCTTGCTTAGGATATTTCCACTTGAATGCCTTTTGAAACCTCCAATCTGCATCTCGAACATTGAGTCCATGTCGTCTCCCTTTCACATCCTTTAATCTATGGTAATCTTAGCATTTCTTGAGCCTCCAAAGCACCTGTTGTATGTACTATTATTTATTGTTCTGTGTCTTCCAAAACATGCACTTTCTTTTACTGAAAAGCCAGCTAAAAGAACTGCAGAGAACATAGAGGATTGATATAATCAAGCATGTTAAGATGGCTAGACCAGTGACGTGTGAGGTGAATCGAACAATAAATGCACTGAGTGCTCTATGAATATAAAAATACTGGTCATGTAGACTGCACTGTAACCCCACAGACCTATAACTCCTCCAGAGCAAAAAGAGATTTTAAAATCACGACTCAGTCTTTTCCTCGTATCCAGGAAACTCAAAGTAGTCTGCTTACACCAACGAGCAGTCATCCAGAGGCTAATGGACTGAGCCATCTGCCTGGGAAGAGCACGAGGATTTTTAAATGTACCAATGTAGAGAAACTGGGTGTTTAAGGCTGCATTTATTCACGCCTGATGTGTTTAAGCAGTTTAAACAGCCTCTGGTTCGTTTGCCCATTTAGTTCAGTTCACACACCATCCACAAGATTATGTGATATGGATATGTGGCAAATATTAATTCTGCCATCTGCCCCATCTTGTTGCAGTTAGCTGTCCGTCAGTATTTATTACCAATGAAGTTCAGCTGCGAAATGTCAGGTTTAAACAAGTATCTCTGTATAAACTCTTCATGACCCAGAGCGCAGCAGGACTTGCTGTTAATCTCAGCAGAACAAGCTTTCCTGTTGCTCCTCTATGGTTTGTTTTCCACTGGGAGTCTGTGTAGCGACTATGCTGGATAAGCCATTGAAACTGCCCAGAAAATGAGTTAAACTGAAGGACTACTACTGCTACTAAAATGGCTAGAAGTAAAAGGCAACATTTGGTCAATGTATTTGTTTGGCCAGAAAAGGAACTTGACAACACATGTGAACATAGCCATTTTAATACTGACATTAATGCTACGCATCCACACTGTGCATGGATTGTAGGATGTCAGTATAAGGTCAGTGGCCGATCCGAACAAACAACGACAACAATGGTGGAATACTTTGAAGAGAAACTTTTAGAATACATCAAAAAATACAATAAACTTGTCAAGTTTTGCCATTATGTTTACAGTGTTAATGTGACAAAGTTCTCAATGAAGGTATTCAGTGTCGGCCAGCGATCATTCAGCTTTTATCTGCTGCCTAGTTGATACACTTGAAAAATGTTCCTCAGGAAAGTATGGGAACAATTCCGATCATGCTGTAGTCACTTGTCTACAGATACGTGCAAATCATGAGCCTTAAAGGGACATTCCAGTGAGTTAGTATTGCACTTCTGTGAAGTTGCAGGACAGCAGGAGAAAGATTATAAAAAATAATTTTTAAAAATCGATGCAGCTGAGGCTCCTATGTACTGTAAATGGACATGGTTTGTTACTCAGTGTTTTTGTTAAATATTTGTAGTCCCCATTAAGCTGAGAAACTGTGATGAACACTGACATCATCAACAAAGCTCCTCCAGAGCCAATACACAACTGTTTTCCCAGGCTGGGGATGACGCCGCATAGACTAATAAATTGATCCTGATGTGCCCATTTAATTGCCCAAATACTTCCTAATTTCTCCTCATGTTTTCTGCGGTCGCTGCACAAAGTGCTGCCACTTGGGCCCTTTCACGCTTCACAGCAGAAAGTGCACACTCTAGAAACAAACACTCTTCCCTTGCTAAAAAGTGTGTCAGTGGTTAATGAGCTTTTCACAACCTTGAATAATTTCTCAGTCCCACTTGCAATGGCAAACACTCTTATTTTGATCAATATTGAGATCACGATTAATTATCACGATTATTTGTTGATTTGAACCAAAACTAATTTTATTGTCACATAGGACAATTATAACTGCTTTCACATCCATATTGTGCTACATTCCTCCTTTGTTGAAGGATACTATGAAGGAGTATGCCATTTCAGCTGTTGTGCGACCGCTTTCCACATGTGCGTGTTTGCCGTGAAAACATACAGGAAATGCAATTTTCTGTTCACATTAACGGCACATAAAATCCTGGTATCTACCGGACGAAATAGCAACGCGGTGCTTAAATGTCTGCGTACATGTCTGATGCTCCAAAACAGACGTTAGAGGCAGCAGAAACATCGCTGCATGTCACGCTAGTTAACACTAATAACACTTTGCACAGCAGCTAACGTTAGCCTACCGTTAGCTACAGTAGTAACTGGATTAAACACGGCTAAAATGCTGACAGCTAAACGGTGTAGTGTGACTGTATTTCACTGTTAGAGGATTACAGCAGCGGGACGTACAACAATCTGCCGCTAAAGCTATGAGCTAAAAGACACAAACTAGCACAATGGTCATTGCTGTTGTCTGAAAAACAACACAGACGGGACTAAATGTTGCGTTTACTGGTAAACTGGTAAACCTTATGACCGATTGCGATCTGTTTATCTGTTTTAAATTTTCCTCACGTTACTCTGTCCTCTGTGACTGTCTACATCTAAACTAAGCTGCGCGGTGCAGGGAACCACTCTGATTGGCTCATGGAGGCACGTGATCAGAGAGTGGTTTACGGAGCTTTGAAAAAAGAAAACAACTTTGATACACTATGAACGGAATGACGCATTTTAAATATCGCTTGATCACATGAATTTGATCGTGGGAAGCCAAAATCGTGATCATGATTAAAATTTGATTAATTGTGCAGCCCTATGATTGATGCTTTATCATTCTATCCTTAATTATTATTAATTATAAACTAGGGGTGGTACGGTTCACAAAACCCACAGTTCGGTTCGCATTATTTTTAACACTCCAGAAATATACTTGAATAAGTCAGAATACGTTAAACATAAAAACTGTTAACATTGTTAGTTAATTTCCTATCCTGGCCTGGGCTGGGACACACAGTCATACGGTTTGATAAAGTACTTATTGGACTTATCATTGCACGTACAATAACGAGCGTAGCTGTCAGGTCCTATTGTATACGTCTCATCTCCGTTTTTTCCTACATCCATCGTGTGTGTTTGTGTGTGCGTTTGCGTGTGTGTGTTTGTGTGTGTGCGTGCGTGAGTCGCAGGGAGAACTGAGCAGCCCCGCCTGCTGCAGAGACCCGACAGGATCTAAACTGCAGCCGCTTCAGCGACTTTAGAGTGAAAAAACGTTACAGTACATTGATGTTAAAATGTTTACAGGTTGGCAGGACGGTCTGAAATTTTTGCACGGTCTTTAGCTGTACGTTTTGTTGGTAACTTGTCCACACCTCTTCTTCCTTGCGAAAGGGAAACACACTGTCGAGGTCACATACGGGCACCTGACGGGCACCTGACGGGCACCTGACGGGCACCTGACGGGCACGAGGCTACATTGCGGATGCGTCGAACCGTGCGGCACACACACGCTCCGAACCGAGACAATGTTGTTTGTTCATGAACGTAGCACCCCTATTATAAACATGTCACTGTCAGGTGAATCCTAGTTTCACTTGTGACTATGCGGTTCACCTGTTGACTGCTGAAAGGGCTGTTGTAGTGACAGCAGAGGATGTGTCAAAAAAGATGAAGGCAGGGAGGAGGTGCAGACTGAATCCTGGAATTTCAAATGCAGATTTGGCCCATTTGCAGCACAGCTCAGTGTAAGTGATGTCAAGGAGTATGTTTACATGCACACCAATATTCCACTATTATTCCGAATATGACAATATTCCGAATTTGATAGAGGTCACGTAAACAGCATATTCCGGTTGGATATTCCCGAATAAGGCCGTTTTCCGAATATAGCATTTTCCGATTAAGACATGGGGGGGATTTTGGTATTATTCAGGTTTTAGAGGCATTCTTTGGACATGTACATGTATACAGCAGTTTAAACCGCAATTTATGGCCTCTTGCCCGTTTATGGCTTACGGTCAGCTCTGTGCGTTGCTGTGGTTACTGTACACAAACCAAGCAGCCAACAGTTTGTAAGGCTGCAGACCCAATAAGAAGGAGAAACACAGTAACCTTTAAACATTATCAAAGACTTGGATATCAGCAGGTTTTTGGATATGCGCACACATCGCTACGCCGACCTTTTCAAGAAGCTGGTTGAAGGAATGAAAGAGGGACGCTGTTTGCACGGTCCAACAAGTCCGCCACCGCTGGTAAACTTTGAAAAAATCTTATTTTGCACGGCTACATGTAACAACGTGAATCCGGGAATATTAGTTGAATACTCACTTTCATTAGCCATGTATACAGCTTAGTCGGAATATCGTCTTTTTTTCGGAATAAGGGCAAAAACCTGAATATTATGTGAATGTAAACATAGTCATTGTTAGACCAGAAGCATCTAATCTGTGCCATGTAACGCTTCAGTTTAATAGGGTACTTGTGAGGACAAGTTTGGCTTTTCATGGAAATTAACGTTAAAGTTATAGTGCCTAGTTTCTGTCTCCCCCATGAGGAATTCTAAGTAAGGACAACAAAACTTCCGTGATTGCGCACCACCCCTACCCCTCCCCCACACAGTTGCTAGTAGCCAAGGAGGACACAGAGAATTAAAAAAACATGATGGACTCTTCAGAAGAGGTAATTATCTTTGCTCGAGTTTCTTTGCGCGAAAGTCGCCGGACGACACCATCTTCTAAACACAGCCATACTGAGAAATACAGAGAAAGTTTTATGGAGCTTCGGACAACATTATGACTTCTTCAATGGGATGCATGGTCTCTAGAAACAGGATGTTAAGAGAAGGACAGTAGACCATACGGGGCTATAGGTATGGAGAGAAAATTATTTTGATTTGATAGGACAACCACATTTTGAATGCTGATTGTGTACTGAGCTGAGTTAGCCCCACTGCAGACCATGCTGCTGTGTCATGACTAGCGTGTGAAGAGGCCACAGTGTTGGCTTTATTAATCCAAGAGCCACAGAGGGCTGGGCAGGGCTAAAGACGAGAAAATTCATGGAATTTAGACCTGGTCTAACACTGTCGCCAAAGTTATGTGTCAGTTGACACGTAGTAGTAGGCCAGTGGGTTTGTGTAATCTAAATATTAGAGATACTGTACCAGCACTAAGTACTAAGCTGCATTCACTAATGGTGGTATTTGGTGTTGTCAAAAGTTTAAAATGATTTCCAATTGGTCTTGTCTCTATAACGCTTATTTCTGTCCTTCATTATTAATGCTTTGCTGGCGCAAAAGTTGTTAGAACTGCATTTCCCAACACACAGCTTTGGGAGCGAGTGAACCATGTAGCAGGGTTAAACAGTAAGGGTTGCCCGATGGCCCGGGGCAAGTAAAACAACAAGAAGTACATGTACTGTAACAACCCACAAAAAGTTTCAATCATTTTTTTCGATCATCATCGTATAATTTTTTTTTTTTATCGTGCTGTTAAAATATATTAATCTCATTTGCAGTTATTGTAGGTTTAGAAACTAAAAAATACAAATGTTCCAACTTAAACTCTATGACACGAGTAGAAATGAGGGCACCTGAAAATGTATGCGGTCAAACAAATAACAGATAGAATCTACTGTCTTTCTGGGAAGTTAATTATTGCAATTAGATTTAATAGTTTTTCTTTTAAATAACAGCCTCCACTTTCTGTATTAACTTTAACATTGTAAATCAAGATTTGTTGCTTTTGATAACCACTAATAAACCAGGCAAGCATAAAACGCTCTACTACTTTAGCCCATTTCTGTTTCAGTCCAGCTTTAGTTCTGTCCTTATCTCCTGATTTCCAGTTTTAAAACACAATGTTACCAATCAGGCACCACTTCCAACAGGAAACATTCAGTAATGTTGTCCTGCACTATGAAGGCTGTTCCACAAACAGACACACACACCTCTGTGGCTAATGCTTATACTTGGATTGCATATTTCCAGTATGTGTGGCTCCAATCCCTCACTAATGTGATAAGACTATCAACAGCCACAGAAGTTCTGTGTTTACCCTGGCAAGACCTGTGGGAACAGGCTTTATTGTGGCTCGTGCTAAAGGGCAGTTCTTTTGCATATCAACCATGCCTTACTTACATTTAGATAACAAATGTTACATTACATGTCATTTAGCTGATGCTTTTGGGAGCTCATTCCACCATTTAGGAGCCAGGACAGCAAACAGTTGGGATTTTGCTGAGTGATTAGTTGTCCCTCGCTGTGAGGGGGCAGCAAGCAGGTTGGCTAATGTAGAGCGGAGTGGGCAGGCTGGGGTATAGGGTTTGACCATGTCCTGGATGTAAGCTGGGGCTGATCCGTTCGTGGCCCTGTATGCAAGTACTAGTCTCTTGAAGTGGATGCAGGCAGCAACTGGTAACCAGTGAAGGTTACCAGTTTGCTGCTCATTAGGGGTGGGGGGAAAAAATGAAAATACTCAATACTATCGAATCACAATACTTCTAGAATCCTAATACTTTTAGAACCCCATTAATGAAAATAATGAATAATAAATACAAATCGAATCGCCATCCATGTATCGTCAAAGAATCGAATCGGGACAAAAGCATATCGTCCCGGCCCTACTGCTCATCCCATGTATTTTACTCCAGAGGTCACATAGGTCGTTTTACGTTTTTTTTACGTACTTTCCATTCATATGGGCTTACAATGTGTGTGTGTGTCTGTTTACCACTTTCCAAACCTAGGAGAAGAACTGCAGGCATTCTCCCCAGTTTGGAGGACTTGCTCTTCTACACAGTCGCAGAAGGCCAAGAGAAGATTCCTGCTCATAAATTTCTCACAGTAAGTCCTACAAATTCAGGTCAGCGTGATGCTTGGTGCAAATGTCACAGCATTCATAAGTGCATTAACACCCAGCTGATGCATTTTCACTTTTGATTGTTTCCTTTACATTGTTGATTTCTAAATACTCTTTATTTTAGGCGCTTAAAGCCACCGGGCTTCGCACTGGAGATCCCAGACTGAAGGAATGCATGGACACCCTTAAAGAAACTCTAAGGAACACAACAGATGGCGTTACGCTGGACAGGCACCTATTCAAGAAGTAAGGCGTGTCTTGTCTGGATGTTTTATCTCCGTCATGTACACCTACCACTTTTTTTAATCATGTTTCCCAGGAACCTTTTATATCTATCTTTAGCCTCAAAAAGCATTTTATACATTTGAATGACCATATTATTTTAATGAGCAAATTCAAACATACTTAAATGTTTAAATTTGCATAATTGCAAAAATGTATCCATTAGAAAGCATTTAGGCAGCAATTCTGTTTTGTGTGAGTTGTGCACTCCCATTGAAATACATTCTATGATTGAGATCCTTCTATTCCTTAATAAGTAAGTAGATAGATGGGATGTGAGGTTATGCAGCATTGCAATTATTGGTGGTTTCTTATAGATATTTCAGCAAGATTCAACTATATGTTAGAAACCAATGTTTCTAATACTTGAATGTAATGTATCTGTACAGACATAGTCTGGCTTAACAGATGTACAGTGTGGGTAGCTATCTCCTCCCCTTCTGCTATCTCCGCAGTCTATTTTTCCAGGGCACCATCGCTGTATCTAGAGCTTTGCGAGAAGATTGCGATTGGTTTAAAGAAATAAAAACAACCCAGAGTGTTTTTTTCCCCGCCTATCCTAGAAAGTCACCTCAGCCAGACCAGACTCCAGCACTGTGGTCTGGCAATGCGGGACTAGCACAAACGTAACATGAAGTGCCGTCTGTCATAGTAATAAAGAATTTGAGTTAGTGTAGTCCAGTAACATGCTGTATGGTACAATAACCACTAGCTCTCTTCACCCCTCGAAGTCTTACAGAAAGATATACTTGGTTTATGTCACACTGGAGTCATGGTTGGGAGAAAGAGACAACCATCCCAACTGGATGTTAGTATAGCTGTAAAATGCCCCTAAAGCTGCAGACACACTGACCAGACGGCCGACCCTCGCCAGAAAAGGCAGTTGGACTGATCAGTCTCCCCAAGTTGGTCTAAAAAGTGCCTCAGAACACACCAAAGCAACGAGACATAAGTCTCCATAACAGCAGGCGGCGCTAATCTGTATTGCTGATTGGATGAGCGCATCACGTGGGTCTTGTTTCTCCGGAAATTCAAAGCCAGACTGTCATGGCGGCTTGTTCAGAATACGATCTCATATTGTACTAAAATAGTTCACCGAAACGTGTTTCTGAAAACATTTTAAGCGAGAAATAGGCCGTGTAGTTGCTGAATCTGTCTTCATTTCAGATCAACAAAGGTCAGTTTGAAAGATTTTGAGACTCTATACTCTAGACAGCCCCTCGGCCGGACGATGGCACGGAACGCACCGAACAGACTCCAGTCACTGACCACGCCAGACTGTCCAACGGACGATTATCGGCTCTGTGTGTCAGCGCCTTTAGATGTAGTTTTTACGTTAGCTTAGCAAGACTCTAGATTGCACTCAGTGGCAATGTTATAATTTTCAATTTGTTTTTATTTTATGTTAGTTCATTTTTAACGTTTGCGAGTTTTAGTTTCAGTTTTTATTTAGCTTCAGTTCATCAAAAATATATCTTTCACGTATTATTTTGTTTTAGTTTCAGTTTGAGTGTACTATAATAACCCTGCCCAGTGGGAAAATCACAACTTCCTTCCTTTCAAGTCAATAGATTTTTGTCTACAGGATGTTTATCATTATTTAGTTTCACTTCTTGTGTGTGTTTTGGTTCCATACTAGAAAATCATTGTTCTGTTGGTACCACGCCCGTAGCTGCCAGTAGTTTCTCACAGGACGCCGATTGGTCTGAGTCACAGTGGCTCAGACACAAATGCATTACTTAAAGCCTGACAAGAAGGATTTTCCTGTGATCTTGTGATCCTGTGATTCTCACGTGATCTCGCGAGGTAGTGAGAATCCAGCTGCCGTGCAAGGTAAACACCAAGGTGGTTGACACTTATTTGTCCACAGAGGCTCTTCACTTTTCTCAAATTGTTTGGCCGTAGTAACCTGCAGTAGTAACCACTAAAATGTGAGCATCAACACGTCCCATAAACCCTTGGATAATGTCACCGGCACCATGAACATGGTTTCCTACAGTCTGTGGTTCGATCATTTATCACTGTATGGATTCATATTGGATCACACTAAATGGATAAAAAAGCAGCTGATCAATATGTTTATGATGAAGCCTCTTCATCAGACCCTTTCTTTATCATTCATAGAAGTTTGTCAGACTTCAGGGTTGCAAACTTGGTTGACAAACTTTTTCCTCCAATTGCATGCAGTCCCAGTGTTTTAGCATGCTTATTTGTGGTTTATTCATCAGGTGTGTCCAGAGCAACATTGTCCTGCTCACTCAGGCCTTCCGAAAGAAGTTCGTCATCCCAGACTTCCAGTCCTTCACCTCCCATATTGATGAGCTGTATGAGAGTGCCAAAAAGCTCTCTGGAGGACAGGTGTGTCCTTTCATCCATGCCTCTTTTTGTTTCTCTCAATCATAATGATTTTAGCCCATACAGATTCAGTTTGTTCTAACAGTGTGGCTTCAGTCTGCATTCAGCTGATATCAGAGGTGTACATCAGTCCTTGATTACACATCCAGCAGCACTCTGATCTGATTGAAAACCACTGTATTAGCACGCTGCCATCCTACACTTAAAGGAAAAATCCACCCCAGGAAATTATCATACTGGTGTTCCCAGCTAGCTGATACTTTCACATATTGGTGCAGGATTCTCTTTGGCAGCATGTTTCTGTGTGTTGTGTCAAGTCATTTTCGGTGCTAGCTACAAAATTGAGGAGAGCAGCAACACGGTGATGATTAGGGCTGGGTATCGCCAATGATTTTCCAAATCGATTCCGATTCACAAGTTCCAGATTCAATTACATTTCCAATTGGATATCAGTTAGGTTAGGGAAAATCCAGTTGCAATACCAGTTTAGCTTGGATGTAAAAGAGATTCTCAGAGAACTTCTGCTGTAAAGTAACAAGCAACCCTCAAATATCTTTTATAATGCACCAGGTCAACGTTTGCATTAAGAATTGACCCCCAAAAAAGTTTGTTTAAAGTACTTTTTACTTATACATCCATGGTGAAAAGGCATATATTAAAAGACCAGTTTCTGGATTTTATTAACCAATATCAGATCGCTCAAACAAAGATTGGTTTTAATTGGAGAATCGATTATTTTAACCCAGCCATAATGATGATTCCCAGATTATATGAACCTCCCCACAGTGAAACTTGCAGGTCTCGGCTTAAAAGCATCTGGCGACTCCATAATATGTAAATGAGGTGGTACATGTTAGTCTACAGCCTCCTGAGACCAACAGAAGAGTTTATTTTGCAGAAGAAGAGACCTTTTTTACAGCAGACATTTTGACTCGTCAAAGCAGGAAAAGCACAGCTGGAATTAATGACATTAATGATGGCTGCGTTCCATTTAGGTGAGCCAGTTCCAGGGCATGCTCACTCAGTGACGTTGCCTACTTTTCAATTTAATGGAATGGAGCCATTAATGTTATTATTTACGCATGTGCTTTTCCTGCTTTGACAAGTCAAATTGTCTGATGTGCAAAGGGTCTGTTAGCAAATAACTGAACTGAGCCTACATCCACACTAAACTGGCTGATTTTGAAAATGTGTTAAAATGACAGATGTTAACACAAGTGTTTAAGATCTCCATCCACACTGAAATGACTGAACCAAACAGCTCAAACTCTTTATCATCGTCACCTTTGGGTCGACCGCCAGCTAAACTGTGCATCACAGTCAATGAGAAATGTGTTTTTATTCACATAGTTTTTTTGTTATGTTTCTTTTGTCTGATAACTAAATGAGCAAAAAAAAATATATAGTTAAATGGATGCTACGTGTTAACCCAGGCGAATTGTAGTGTCATTTTTGTGTTTCTGCGCTAAGATGCTGATGAAATCATTATTTCATGAACATGAAGTTGAAAAAATCCAAATAAAAACATCTTGATAACATCTGTATAACTTTGTTTGCCCCTCGGCATTTCAAGATGTATCTACTCTGCAGGGCGGTTGTCAAAGATCTCTGTTTTCATGTGTCAAAAACAATGATTTAGTGTGGAGCAAAGTCCAAAATGGAGAGGAAAAAAAAAAAGTTCTCAAATTGAGCTAGCTTCAGTGTGGATGTACTGAAGCAAAGAAACATCTCTGGGGTTTGTCAAAAGACATCCTGGAAATGCGGGACATGACTTGCTGTCATATGGGAAGGAGATAAAATGCACAAAGTAAACAGAGCACTTTGTCCTAAAGTAACTCCCTTTGATATCTGAGGGTGGACTTTTCCTCTCTGGTCAACAGATGAGGATTTGACCTGTCAGTTGTTTTTGTGTATCGCCAGTGGAGTTAGCTTTCCATTGAAACCTGAACCCAGGCAGATGTCAGCGGTGTAAGGTGAACCGCTGCTGTGCCGACACTCTTTCAGCTGCCGTACCTTTCTTTCAGGTTGCAGACTACATTCCTCAGCTCGCCAAATTCAGCCCTGACCTGTGGGCCGTCTCTCTGTGCACAGTGGACGGACAGAGGTGAGACCGAGTCAGGAGCAGGACCAAGTATTAAAGGGATACTGTGATGTTTGTAAATGTTTGTATGATGTCTCTCAGTTAACATTATAATGGCAGCTCTGTGCTGCGTGCATTCCTGAGTGAAATCACCGAGTCCAGATTAGCGTAGGTCAAATCATGACCAAATGAAATCCAGGGGTTTCAGTGAGGAATGCTAACAAGTAGAGCTGGGCGATATGGAGAAAATCAAATATCAGGATATTCTTGACCAAATACCTCGATTTCGATATTGCGACGATATTGCGACGGTTGGTGCTTTCACAAAATATTTTCATAATGAGATTTGTGATAAATAATCATCAGTAATGTGGATATAATGACTAAGTGGGTAAAGGCAAATAATAAAACAGCTAGAACAGTCTGGTTGGTTCAGAAAATGACCACTTTACTGTAACGCAGCCTTTAAATCCAGGAAAAGACCACACTTTTGTCATATTACGATATCCAAAATCTGAGACGATATCTAGTCTCATATCACGATATTAATTTATTATCGATATATCGCCAAGCCCTACTAACAAGCGAGTTCAGATTTTTGCAGTACCAAACTGCAGTTTAGGAAACCATTTATCGTGTTTATTAGTATTAGTAAAACATTCCGTTTTTAACTGTTGAATAAAATCCCCCTTGAGTTGCTAAAATGTATTTAATCTAAAGTGCCACGATGATTAATGATCCGTAGTTGGGGCTTTACTTTATTTCATGTGGGTGGACAGAATAAAAAGAAACATTAACATTAGTAGTACTATTAAATGTAGTTTAACAAACCCTCTTTGTGAAGAATAATATATGTTGTATAGGTGTTGATTCAACTCTTTGGTTAAGTTTATTGCAGGCCATTGCATTATGTTGTACAGGTGTTGTGTTTTCAGTGTAAACGTCCTTGTATTTCCCAGTAAAAACCAAACTAGTCCAAGGAGACAGTCCAAAGCGTAGTATGATAATGTCAGCGGGTGTTTTGATCAGCTTGCTCTCTGATAGGCACTGTTGTAAAATTCCATAGGTGTGTATATTTGTTAAGTGTGTGTAAGAGTGGAAGTCATAAAGATAACATGGGACTGAATGAATCGTTATCATGCCGTAAACGCTCTGTTACTGTAGTTTATGGATTTCCCTTGACACACATTATTCTATGAAATGGCATCTGTTCATGTTTCTCATTTGCATTTTGTTTCTAATCACTGACGTTGCAGCGGGTCTGCCTACTTAGATAACTTGTTATCTTTTGTCTTTTGTAGGCACACGGTAGGAGACACCAAGGTCCCTTTCTGTCTGCAGTCCTGTGTTAAGCCTCTGAAGTATGCCGTGGCTGTCCATGACCACAGCACAGAGTATGTGCACAGTTTCATTGGGATGGAGCCCAGTGGCCTGCGCTTTAATAAGCTCTTCCTGAGTGATGATGGTGAGCCATTAGACTTTTTCGTTTTTTTCTTCCTACCGTCTGTGAGCTTATTGGCCCATACACACTTTTGTTTCTCTTCGAAATGTTGGGGTGGAGCCCTAATACAAGTTTGATAATGGGGCCCTGGGGTTGTGGTTTTTGTTGTCTAAGCGGATCACACACCAGTGAGAACATGTCGGTGATGTAATCGCTGCACTTGAACTCTTTGAGAGATCTGAGAGAGAAAGGCTTCCTCTAACCTGGTCGTTACATTTGCCCGGCATTACTGGAACTAAAGAGGAAGAGAGCACAATTCACAGAGCAACACATGGAAAAGGGAGGCGACAACTATCTCTTGGTTTAACTCTCCTGTAGGGGAATAAGTCAGAGGCCACGTGACATCACCAGCTGGCAAATGATTAGCAGGACTGCAAGACTCACTTTATCCTAATTTTTACATTAAAAACTTTTTTTCTTTAGATGAAAATAAATATCTAACTTTTGACTCAGTGCTGCTTGATGAGAACCATACAAACTCCACACACATTTGAAACCTCAACTCCTGCCTGACTATAACTAAAGTTCTATTAATTTATTGAAATGCATTGATTCCACCAGGATTTGCATTGTAGCCACTGTTTGTTTTCTCTAAGTCAGCTTTGTAGATGTGTGGTTTAGTTCAGAGCATAACATAGCAGAGATACAATCAGGCCAAGTTTCCACAGAGACTTTGGGAGCTTGCCAAGCTATGTGCGTGCCAAAACCTACAATCGTATCAACAAAACACTCAGTCACGTGCCATGCATCTTGTTCAGAACAAAACTATAGATCAAATACATTCTACTGCTATTTTGTACTAGGGTTGCACGATATTGACAAAATGTGATATTGCGATATCGATTATGAATATTGCGATATCGATATTAATTTAGATATTTTATACGTGAAATGGCAAAAGTTATGGGACAACGCATCAAAATAGATTCATAACAAATTATACAACACAAGGTTTATTTCAACTGACTGTCATATTGGACTGGTAAAACATGAATAAATAAATAAGGACCATGTCTACAGAACAGGACATGTTTGGATGTTTGGTTGGACAGTATCAAATAAATACATAAAGAGAACAGGACATGTTTTACTGGTTGGACAGTATAAAAATATATAAATAAAGAGAACAGGACATGTTTTACTGGTTGGACAGTATAAAAATATATAAATAAAGAGAACAGGACATGTTTTACTGGTTGGACAGTATATAAAGAGAACAGGACACAACTTTTCTTTCTCTTCTCTGATTTGTTCTGTTTAGTTATCTCTATCTATTTCATCACTCCCACTGTCACTCTGTTGAAATATGAACCCACGTGGTACGCTCCATAGGGTTTGTCACGTAGTGGACCCGTGCGCTGACGTGTTCTAACGTGTGCATGTGGCACGGTAACTGGCCAATGAAACATGAGCATTATAGCGTTTCAAGCGGGCTCTAAATCAAACACAACTAAGCCACACAGCCAACGGACGGGACGCAGCGCTCCACAATATAAACTAAATATTGCATACTTATTGTGACACTTTCGATATAATATTGCGCAACGTAATATTGCGATAACGACATTGAGTACCCCTATTTTGTACATACTTTATTGATGTAGATATTTGTATCTTCAGTCAATGTGTGCTCAACATGTGTTTGATTCTCATTGTTTGATGTGTTTATATACAGAGCTCTCATACATGACCCAGAGTTTACACTTTGGTCTTTTACAGCATGCTAATTGAGCACTTGTTGTTTTGCAGATAAGCCCCACAACCCCATGGTGAATGCTGGCGCTATAGTTTGCACTTCACTGATAAAGGTAAATGCAGTACCACCTTTTTTCCCTCCGTCATGTGTGTTTTTGTGTGTGTGTGTGTGTGTGTGTGTGTGTGTGTGTGTGTGTGTGTGTGTGTGTCTCATGTCTACTGAAACCTTAGCAATAAAACCCCTTGTATGGTGGGTATCAGTGAGCTGCTTTATCTAGTAGATAAAATGAAGGTTAACATAAATATTGGTAGCAGATAAGATTTGACTGTTTAACAAATAATGCAGATTTTACACCCTGTCCACACTCAGATTTTGTGGTATTGTTACTTAATCAGTTGACTTCCCAGTGTGTTTTCATGACTCGGCTGGAATCATTTCTAGGTCACTACCTTAGTCCACTGCCATTTGTCTTGTTTGGGTGATTAAGACCTGTGCTAATCCTTCCTGAAGGCACTTACTGTATCCGCCCCAGCAGCACACACGCTGTTATTGTCCCTGCTGAAAATAACCTGGACAGAGAGCTGGTCAAATGCAAGGTGCACACAGACATTACCCAGTTCTCTCATTAGGAGAGATAGGAAGTCAGATTATTAATCCTGATCACCTACCACAGCTCCTCCTTCTTGTCACCAGAGTTTGGTGTCACAGTGTTTGGAATTTCTCTTGGCTAACTCCGTGTGAAGACAGATTGACACAGGGTTCAGAAATGAATCACCCGTCTACAAATTAAAATGAGCTGCAGTTTAGCTCACAGCTTTACTCATAACAACTTCAATAGCAGCTTTGTCTATAGGTTTTTCACATTGGTAGTGTTAGATTTTTAAGCTCCTTACAGCTGTTAATGATCATTCTCAGGTTTGATTTTAAATTATTTAACCTTACCAGGCTCTCTTTACATAATTAGTGCAAGCATTGAATTATTAGCACTCACACAGATCCAGAGCTTTCTATAAATACCTTCTTACAGCTGAAAGACTTTATTGCAGGTGTTTGCTTTTTAATATCTTGAAACAAGCTTATTTTTGCTTTATTGAATTATGGATCTTTGACACATTCTCTGTTAATTGCCCTAAAATTCTCAACGCCAAGGATTGGTATTTGATTGAAGCTTTTTCTGGAGATGACTTTATGTTATGCCAAGCCTTTGTCCCAAGCACTTAGACTTTGAACTGAATTTGTATTCATTCATGTTATGATGTTGTAAGAAACCATGTGCTACCAAAGCTTGGAGATGTGATTATTAAGTGTTTTTGTTTTACTTGAGGAGGACACAATCTAGAGAGGAAACATAATGAAATCTCCATCCTGTAGACGATGCCAAAATCCTCCCCTATGTATGACGAAGCATGCTGAAGCATGTGGCCTGTTTGATCTTGATTTGATTTGGGGCCTCTTGTACTCTTTGTTACAACTCTCAGGGTCTGGGACCTGTGTGTTTTCAGTGTCCACATGTTAAAATCCCATTCCCTCTTTTCACCTGTGCTTGTTGTGCATTACCACCTTGCAAATATATAACACTATTCAACTTAAAAATAGTTTGCCTCATATTCTCGACTAGGTAGTTTCTGTAGACAGGGAACTCCTTTTGACACATTGACATTTATCTGCAATTGTTGCCTTTTGGGATTAAATATTGTGCTGTTGTTATACCATAACAGCAAACCACAATGCAGTCACTCAAACTGGAGTCAATGATGACAGATCTTTATAAGTGGAGCAAGTGGTTGTACTCTCTAAATCCCAATAAAGGACTAGATATAATTGGGCCTTTTTATTGTGCATTTAAAACAAAGATGACAACACAGTTGTCGCAGTAAGCCATTTTACAATGGCATGCTTGTGAAGATTGTTCCATAAAGTTAATTTTTAAGCAAAAGTGCTACAAATGACCTTTCCGTCGTGCTGCTCAGCAACATTTATGCTTGTGGGGCAAAAGGCTAATCAATAATCCATTGAAAGACCATTAGAATAATGTATGAATAAATAAATAAATAATCTTTCATGAAAAGTGTGCAGGACAAAGGTAACTGCATCATGTGTCAAAAAGCCATTCACATGTACGTATGCAGGCATTGAGACACCCAAACAGTTTTCTACCAAGAAGAATTATAACTGATAAATATTGTACTATAATTGACTACTAAGGCAGCTCGAGAAAACATTGGACCTCGATTTTAAAACTGCCCACATTTGTATAAATCACAAACATCTGGTCTGTCTTAGCAGCCATTAGATCTGATCTGTAACCAGTGATGTTTAGAAGCCAACTGTCACTTCTTCGTGTGATATTATTTTTTTGTTTAAACAAAGTGTACAAGACACAACAGGTGCTGTTATTGAGGCGTCTTTCTGTTTCTGTTGCTGTCGTCGCACAACTGCTCAACTTTCAAGTCACAAAAGACAAACGCTAGGATTTGTAGTTGTTAGCCAGTTAGCCATTTGTGACCTCACAGTTGTTGAGCAGAAGTAGAAGGTAAATTGTGTTAAATTCTGTACTAAAATACACATAAGTCATCACAGACAGCGGTGAGTAAGTTGGCTTTTAGTAGTGGTTTAGTAGTTTTTAATAGTTCAACATTTTGGGAAATACACATTTAGCTTTCTTAGAAAGTAAGATGAGAAGATTATCAATTTAGGGCATCATTTTGGTTTGGCCTGCAGCTCTCCGGTTTTGCTCACTTTCTCAGCTCTCATTAACGTCGCTTTCAGCTGCAGCAGTAAAAGGTTTTAAGTAAACCACTACATGCACAGCACCAAACAGCAGACAGACAAAGTTAGCAACTAGATGAACACAGTGGAGCATTTAGCAGCTAAAGAGCCAAAAGAGAGAGCAGCTAGGGACCAAAAACAGCTCAAAGGAGTATACTGAGCTAACACGACTCAAAATAAATGCTAATCTTGCTTTGTAAGCAACTTCTTACACATTCTGTACAAAATGTCAAAAGTTCATACGGCAATGTTGTGTTTACAGCTTGTGCTGCTGGCACCAAGTGGCAAAAAAAATTAATTAATGCTGCTGCAAGTTCGAAGCTGGAGGCCAGACATGTTTAGCTAGCTTAGCAAAAAGACTGGAAGCAGGGGGAAATGGCTAACCACGAATGTATAAATGACAATTTGAGGTAGTGGGGGTTGCTGCTGTTTTTTAGCAAGTGTTGAAGGATATTGTTGGTGAGCACAGGTTATGGTTTTGGACTATGAGAAGCAGCCAAGCTGTTGTTTGCCATAAATAGTTCCAACACATAACTCGCTCTAAAGAAATGAAATACTTTGAGCTTTAGTGTTGGTATATGTGCTTGTGAACATGCCACCAAGCTAGCCAATTCCCTGTGGTTCACTCTGTATGCTAAACTAGCCAAACACGTTCGACATGAGATTATTATTGATCTTTTCATCTCACTCTCGGAAAGAAAGCACATAAAATGTTGAACTAATTCTTAAACATTGCTGGCAGTGGTGTGAGCAGATCTTTACTGGGCTAAGATAAAGCAGAAGAACATTCTCTGTATTTTAAATCATCTATTTCAGGAAAACTACTCTTCTATTCTTTTAAAATACCACATAGTCCAGTGAGGAACTCCTTTTATACTCAGGAGCCTAGCTGTACTCCTGTGCTCACAGTAGTCAAGTCAAACTACAGACTACACTTTGTAGTGTGTGGATAATTATATGTGCAGGTTACTCTTCCACCACACAGCAAACCTGTTGCTGCATAAGTCACATCACAGAAGTGAATCTAAGACATCACCTCACATTTGCAAAGCCAATCACATGTGTCTGTGTCCATCCGCCCACCATTGCCATCAGTGTCTCAATGTGTTGTTTTTTTCTATAATGAAGCACGAATGTCAAGCCGTTGCTCAGTCAGGTTGCTCAGTTAGCTTTAACCTTGGTGGGAAAACTATGGGATGGTTGCCGTGGCAGAATGCCCCAAACTGTTGTTACATGGTGCTTGAAGGCTACATGTTGTTGCTATTTTTGTATGTTGTTGCATATTTTCCAGACTTAGGAACTGTGGGAAATAATGACTGCTGCTGCAGGTCAAATGACGTTGGTAATTTTTTCTTCCTTTTCCATATCTATCTCCTCGCACTCTCCCAATCCCCTGATCCCTCCCCCTCCACTCTCTTCTCTCTTTCTCCTCCAATCAGCTCTGTAGAATCCCCCCCCCCCACCCTCCATTTAGTGACTCTTTAACACCTCCATCAGTGTCACTTGTTTTTTCTTCTGCACAGTATAGTGTAGAATTTGAAATGTACTGTCAGTCACACATAAAGCATTCACCTTTTTAAATGTAAAGTTACAAATCTTTTCACACCATCCAAACCATGAATAGTTCAGTATTGTTATATTTGAAACTAATGCTATAGTACTTTAAAATGTGCATGCGTGTCCATTTTTCTTTTGCTGTGTTTACTTTGGTGGAATAGGCAGCATCAATGAGCTTGATAAATGTACACTGAGCTACAAGCTGTGATTTTATTCTCAGAGGAAAACCATTCCTTCCTTCCTTTTCGGCTAACAGGCTCTTTGCACATGACACGTGTTGACCTAGAGTAGACGCTCTAGGTCTGCAAAACACATACACATACATACTTGCCTGCATACACACACACATACTTTATGTAGAAACATACACACAGCCAGGGCTGCTTCAGATTTTGAAAACTTATCTTTTTTACTTGTTACTCTTTAGACTTGAAATAATATTGAATCCCTTATCTGGAATCAGTGAGATGTAGTGGTCTTTAACTGGCTAAGCTCTGTTAACGCACATGTCTACTAAATCTCCCTTTTAAATCGAAAAAACTACCCTCTTTGTAACTTATTGGCAAGCCAATCTTATTAATATTGTGTATCTTCTTGTATAATTCTTGGCAAAGCTCATGTGTTTTTTTACATTTTGTTTGTAATAAAATCTATTCATGTCTTTTCTAATTCTGTAGTTTTAATTTGTCAACATTATTATCATTTTAGTCTAATCTTTTATGATGTGCTTGCTCTGCAACATCCCTTGGTGAATGAACTGTACTAACTGCTTATTCTTTTGTTCTCTCCTCAGCAAGGTGCAAGCAACGCAGAAAGATTTGATTATGTAAGTATTAGAAGTCAGACTTTGAAGCCGAGTTAATTTTCGTGTACTCTGTGACGAGTCTCCTTGTGAGGAGGATTATGTCTAGATGACTAGAAACTTCTTTATTTTTATTTTTGTTTATGAGATTGATCTCTTTAGAGCAGAGATCTTCAACACGGGGTCTGCGTGTTTTATGCTTCTGCGTCAACTCCACGCCGTAGCTACGCTGTCGCTCCTACGGCATCGTGACCCTTTCGGAGTTCTGCGTCGGGGTTGAACGCACTTCTTTGCATTGTGGTGCATTTCACCGCCATAACTCTAGGGGGTGTGTGGTTTCCAGAGGGTCAATCGCAAAACTCTTTGTTTACTTGTACATTGGTGTGTGCCTCGAGCCGGCGTGTGCGTGTGTGTGTGTGTGTGTGTGTGTGTGGGGGGGGGAGTGGGTGATAGAGCGAGGGAGAAAGTGAGAGAGTGACGGCAATTAACTTCGGAGCAAGTTGTGACTCTAGAGTCATAGTGAGAGAAACAAAGTGTCTCCCCTGTTCTTTCTGACCACGGTGGGAAATCTGGAGCAGGAGAAGTTAACCCTCTCCTTGATTTCATGTTGTTTATGAAAATGGAGAACCAGGAAATGAGTCGGGGGAAATGCAATGCTACCAAGCCACGGCCGAGGGACATGCGTCGCCGCGACGTGTAGTTACATTTTTCAAGAGGTGAACATCAGGCTACGGCGTAGGGTCCGCCGTAGGTTTGTGTCTCCACATACCTATGCACGACGTAGATTTTACTCAGAAGTATAAAACAGCCTTAAGCTTACATTCCTCAAGTGGCCAGAAAACGCGGTTCCAAATGCTAATGTTGCTCTGTAATTGCTGAATGTGTAAATAAGCAACTGTTTGTTAAGTTTGCCATATGAACTTAAAAGATGATGATGTGTCCCTGAAAACAAAAAAAAGTATTAAATCTTTGATAAAACATTTAGTTCTCTTTTTGTAAAGTTTAATTCGCAGCAGCACTCTAAAGTCACACTTTGATTGATGTTTATTGACACACGTATTGTATCATTTACTCTTAGTATAAAACAACTAACTGCAAAATCAGTATACTTTGTGACACTTTGTGTATAGTACATACTGTTTAGAATTAGTTTGTAGTATGGAATTGGGCCACAGCTATTTTTAAGATGGCAAGGCCATCAACCAGTGGTAGAATGTAACCTCATGCCATGTACCCCTGTTGATCATTTGGACACTCTGCTTTCCCTTCAGGTCATGAACTTTCTGAAAAATATGTCTGGAAACGAGTATGTGGGTTTCAGCAACGCCACGTAAGTCCCTCTTAATCATAAGTTAATGTTATCATAGTTCTCTTCTTTCACTCACCAGCACAAACACTCGAGGGGTTCCAACTTTGAAGCATGTTGAACCTCTAACCCACACAGCAGGAGTCTTTAATCAGCTCTTAGATAATGTGCTCTAAAACCCAATTGGCTCAGTGATGGTTTAAAACCCAAATCTGGAACCTGAATCTGTGGCTTGTGCAACACGAAAACAAAATGCCACGTGTATCAATGTAAACAATAACTGGTGAATCAATCTCTCACTTGGCTTGTCATGGTTGAATCCAAGCTGTTGAATTTTCACTGCCAACATGTAAGCTGTCCATGAAAGGTCATACACACCCCCACACTTACTGACAACTCCTGCTGATTAGACTTCTACTCAGGTCGATGTGGAGAAGAGCTGTACTAGGGCTTACGTGTCACCAAACTCTATTAGTGTTTGATATCGTTTAGATTCTATACGGGTTTTTTTCCGAGTACCCAGTTCTTTTGCATTTTGGTATCTGTTTTAATTTGGAACCTGGTTTCTCCATGTACCAATTAGAATATGATAAAGATGTTAGTTGTCTAACACTCACACATGCAACAAGGCTAGGTGAGTCAGAGGGCTGTCAATCATTCACCGTCTGTACACACCCGCACAGTAGGGGTGGAACGGTACACAGAAGTCACGGTTCGGTTCATACTTCAGTTCAGACATCACAGTTCAGTTCAATACAATGGAGGGAAAAGCATAACAAAAATGCATAAGGCAAATTCTTTTTTATTGTGTATCTCAGACTGTACCACCTAGTGTCATACAGTCTCTCCCCTGAGCTATTTGCAACAGCCTTTAGTGTGTAAAGTAAGATGTAAACAGTAAACTAATAGTACCCCACAACATCTCCAGACTCCATCTGTAACTTGTAAACAAAATAAGACAATCAGCTATAAAACTGGAAATACAGCATCTCTTATTTATGAAAGTGCAAATTACATCTATAAACAATAATAACAACAACAACAAATATGTGGACGGGATGGCTGCGTTGTAAACGAGGGTTCGAGCACATGCAGCCAAATGCATGAGGACCCCTATTTGTATTTGTATCTAAGGCTGGTTAAGCACTGTAGGGAGGAGAGTTGGACAGTTTTCTTTGTCTTAGTTCAGCGGATTGGTACAGCTGGGTGATGGCGTCGGATATGCGTTAGCATGTTAGATGTATTTCCACTTACATATCCAACAACTGCTGAACAACGCCGACACACAGTCCTTGTCTTATCCACCACTCTCTGGCCTGTACTACTGTAACTGACCTGAAGACCGAAGTTTTCGGGACAGCACCAGGCGGGAGGGCATGACACGGGAGGCTCCAGGCTTCATCCATACAGTCTCGAAGTTTTCCCCAGCTTGCCGATCATAAGAGTCGGCGGGTCCTCTAACTCTTGTGGATCGCCACCACTACATCATACTCGGTCCTTTAGTGCTGCTATCTCTGTCCTCACCTGGACATTTGCAAAACTGCATGTAGGCAGAGCTCAGCTAGCTTCAGAGCTAAGGCGGGGCTACAGATTAGGTGTCCCTAGAACCCGCGTGTCTAACAGTAGTTCTGCATTACATTAATTAATTTGCACACAAGTTTTATTTATTTTTATACCGTGTATTCTCTGTGTAAAATCATGTACCGTTTCGGTTCAATACGAATACATTCCACCCCTACCACACAGTCTATGGAAGGTCTTGGAAGAAAGATAAAAACACCTTTGTGGATTCACTGTGTGGTGCACACCCTAACAGATATTTACTTGTTTCTAGTTCACCTTTTAGACTAGAAGTGTTGCCAAAGCCTCTACCACACAATCTAAAATCATCAAAAAGAAGCGAATAATGAGGGTGGTAAAGACGTTTAAATGCTGAGGACCTTTACCTCAGTTCAACGGCAATTAACAGATTGGTCAAAAAGACAACTCAAGACCTTATCACTCTTGAAACAGGAGGTATTAGTCGTATTGATGGACTTTATTATGGATGAGGATTGGAAAAGGCATCTATGTTAAATGTCACTTGCATGTGCACGATTTATGATGACATCACATGCTAACAATGTGTCTAGAAAAAGACCAAGCGCTGGGGCTCATGTTGCAGTATCATCACATGACAACGTGAGAGCTCTGGTTGTTGTTGGATGTACACATGAGGGGGGTGTTGGAATTCCAGAACACAGAGTGCAAATATTTTCTTCCTCTAAAGGGAGTGCTGTGCTCTCTGTGTGACAGGTTCCAGTCAGAGCGTGAGTCAGGAGACAGGAACTTTGCAATCGGCTACTACCTGAAAGAAAAAAAGGTTTGTGCTTGGATGAGTCATTACTGACTTTGTTTTTCGCTGTCTCTCTGTTGCGGTTTCTCTGCCCTACAAAGCTGAAAGACAGGAAATGTAAACACAAAATAAAATAAAAGAAAGATTAAGAGTAAGTTACTGCCAGAGGCCAGCATTTTTGTATTGCTCAATAGATTTATAATTATCTTTCTATTTGGAATAAGCTAGATTCTGATAAGCATTTATTAGACCTACTTATTCCATGGCTTTGTACTCGATTCTGGCATTTTATGGTCTTTTCATTGATGCAGTTCTGATCGTAGACTCTGGGGGACAAGTTTTGAATCCATAAAATCATTTTTAAATTAATATGTGTCAAATTATTGATTTCTTATACAGATATTGTAGAGTGAACGGGTCGCTATTGCAAATTTAACCCCTTCAGGGTGATTCAAGACCCTGTCAGGGTTTACTTCGCACCAATGACCCGCTCCCTTCTACATTATCCCTTACTATACTCGACTTGTTTTAATCTCTGCTCTGTCTGTTTCTCTGCAGTGTTTTCCAGAGGGGACAGACATGACATCTGTACTGGACTTCTACTTTCAAGTGAGTGTAGCAGTATTTATGTTGTTTTCCTGCTTTTTGCTGCTCTTCCTCCACTATTAGCCTCTTTTACACAGATTCTGCAATATCGCCGTAATGAAGTTCCGCCGTTTATGCTGGCTTTGCTTTTTCACACCAACCAATGGCGCCGTAATGCAGTGTATGATTTCAGACAGCATGTGTTGATGTGTATCACAACAGCGTCTGCGTCTGGTGTGTATGAGCCAGTCCCATGCATGTGTAATAAGAAGTTCATACAGCATTCAAGGCATTCCTTTGAGAGTATCTCAGTCACGCATGAAGCCATCATGGAGCCAAAAATCACCCGGATGATGGCGTACTAGAAACTTCAGCCGGCCGAGTAGGCTGCTTCCTGTTAGGCTCCGCAAACTTGAATGGGGATTAAATGATTTAATCGTGCGTCTCTCTAGACTTTCTAAATGTTATTCGATCGATTGGATTAAATTCTGAAAGTGAAACGAGTCATTTTGCGGGTTCAGTGACGCTCAAAAAAACACATCCACTGAATTACAGACGTCTCTTTCACCATGTAGGTCTATGGGAAAAAGGGTTTTTAGACTCAGCACACTTCCTGGCGGCCTAACCAGTCCACACAATTAACCACCCGACCCACAAATCGGGTTAATTAAACCCTTAAATCATGACTTCTTGTGAGTTTTGGGGAAATAAATAGACAGACTGAGACATGCAATTATGACAAACTATCAACAGGTTCAAGGCATCTGCTGTTAAAAAAGATGGCAACTACAAAGCATGATTATTGCAGCGTACATACCCAGGGGCGTCGGACTGGGGGGAAAAAGGGGACTGAGTACCCAGGGCCCTCATGTGAGGAGGGCCCAAAAAAGATGCTAGAATAAATAGCTGTGGATGCAGGGAGGGGCCCATAGAAAATGCCTTTCTACAGGGCCCAGAATTTTGAGCTACGCCCCTGCACATACAGTACCTTCAACTGGTAAAATAAGCCTTAACATATTATTCATGTTTTTTTCTGCTGTTAATTTTCAACTTCATCATCAGTGATAGAAACTGATATGGTTATACAGCTAAATGATGAATAATCTAATCTAATAATGCCTCTGAACCAGATGGGGAAAATCCAACATCTCTTTTTCTTAAGAGCCTAGTCTTCCATGAAATGCATACGTAAATATAATGTGAATGGAATATTTTAAGTGTTTTAAATGTGTTTGCCCATACAATATATGTCCACTTTCTCACCTGGTTCTTCCAGGTCCCTCTCTTTGTCCACTCTCTCTCCATCCTGCTCTCTCCCTCTGTCCCCCTCCCTCCGTCATATCACTGACAATCACATACAAAACATTTTGTAATCAACTAGGAAATAATCAAATAAAAGAGAAAACAAAAAACACAGTAGTCCTACTATATATATATATATATATATATATATATATATATATATATATATATATATATATATATATATATGTCTTATAGGCTACATAGCCATTTTCTCACCTTGTTCATCTTGCTCTCTCTGCCCTTCTCCCTCTCTATTCTCCTCACTCCTTTGTGCTGTCAACCAGAAGCATCGTGTAGGCTACCAAAGGTTATACATTCACCTATTTATAACATATGTGAATATGGGGTTGCTGTTCAGTGCAGTGGGATAATGTTAAAGGCTAATCTTATACTTTCTCACCTGAACCTGGCTGTTTTCTTTAAAAAAAAGAAACGTATATATCCATCTATGGGGAAACAGACTGTGAGTCAGGGTTTGTTGTTCCAGTGTTTCAGTTCTGATATGAATGAGTCTGATGATCCGTCAGGTCGAATTATTTATTTTTCATTTGCATTGACAGTTAAAAATAATAAAGTGTCTGTTAGGGAGGTAGCGGTGCTCAAGCCATTACGGCAGGCTATTAATAGCACACTTTAAAAACTCGTTGTAGGCTACTCCTAAGCTACATTTGCCTACAGTTAGCAATTTTGTCTAACGTTGCACAACAAAATTGGACTCCGTGGTGAATAAGCTAGGCTAATTCAGATATCATTGCCATCATTGTGATCAGGGAATCACAGATTGGTTCCACAAATACACACCTGTAGCCTACCTGTGTTCATTCAATTAGATTTCATTTTCACTCCTCTGTCTCCTCACTCACTGCTTCAGCAACCCTAAAAATAGCCTAGCGCCGCCTATGCCTTTCACACAGACATTGGTTCGGCTCTCTTATGGCTCTGGGACTACCTCCGCTGCCGGCTTAAAGCAAAGCAATAAATCTGTCCCCCCATTCTGTCTTCATAACTTTGACACATACGGCTTGGCGGCTTAAAGGCGCAACAGTCCTGCCTTGAACAGGCTATGTGAATAGGGGTCATTGATTCCATCCCAGTGGGTCTGTTTTTCATCATGTTTACTGCCCTGTATGCTACAAGTAGCTTCTTCATTATTTACAAATGGGTGGCAAATGTGTGTCTATTAAGAGAATAGAGCAAATTGATACAGTTTGCTCTGAGGGACATATCACATGAGTTACATAGTTTTCATTAAACCATTCATTGACCCCTTGTGCCCTGAATGGAAGCTGCAATTCTTTATTTAAGTTGTTACTTTTTGTTGTCACCTGTACCACCACTGTACTTTACTGTACTGTAGTGCTGTGCAGAGTGGAAGACAATTGTGATAGAGAAATGATACAAACTGTCCCTTGTGTGAACCTCCAGCTGTGTTCGATTGAGGTGACCTGCGAGAGCGCCAGTGTCATGGCAGCCACCCTGGCTAACGGCGGCATCTGTCCAATCACGGGTGAGCGTGTGCTGAACCCCGAGGCGGTGAGGAACACCTTGAGTCTGATGCACTCGTGCGGCATGTACGACTTCTCAGGACAGTTTGCTTTCCACGTAAGTAAACGGCATGGGTCACAAGTATAGTTGGGGGGGGATGTACTTTTTAGTTTGATAATGGGAAAGAGTCAAACCAGTGAAGTGAACGCCAAAATGATTTTGTAATTGCAAAGTTATTACCCATTACACTCACAAGACATGTGAATTAATTGGCCTGAGAGGCCTTTTTATGCATTAATCTTTGCATCTTTATACCCGTCGACAACATGCACTTTTGTCACTCTCTACAAGTACACAACCCCAACAACTATGTGGTTGCAGGCTACATTTCAGACTTAAAAACGTCATCTACTAAATATTAAAATCGTGGCATACAATGAACCTGTACACGTGTTACACCCTTCAGGTGAAGCGCTTTGAATCAAGCATCCATTGCTGATTTCTATGATTGAACAGTTTGTAAACCATTTCCGTTCTTAGGACAAAGACATTCCTTGAATTTGAATGGTACAATCTAATTTAGTTTGAAATAAACCCATACAGTACTAACACAGTAGAACATTTCATTTTTATTTTTTAACAAACGTAATACAGCCTAACCCATGTGTTGGTGAACATTTCTTATCATCAAACACATCAGAGAGTGATTATTAAAAAAAGAAGAAAGACAGACGGGATCCTCAGCAACATATGAACAACAAATAAGCAACTCACCTAACATTCATGTTCAAAAGGGGTAGGAAGAAGAAGACTTTTTATACATTATTCATAATAGAAATTCAGTGTCAATGTTCAACTCAGTCAGCTTGAACAAATCAAACCTTTTGGACAATAATCTAAACTGATGAACCAAAAAAAGCATTAAACAGTCCACAAACAAGAAATAACCAAACAAGACCTCACATAAATTTTAGCAATCGATTTTCAAATAGCTGGTGCAATTGGATCCCCACTCAAAAGTACTAAACATAATGTCCTGGCTTAGTGTCATTTTGTACTTGTACATCTACTAAGTCTGTAATACTAGTGAAAGATGTATCAACATTATAAACATCTTGATACAGGCATATACGCTTGTTTTAAGAGACAAAACAACAGCGCCTCAGCATAGCATGGCTGTCTTATGACACTGTCTGTCTGAGCTGAGCTGTTTGTGCTGATAGGTTGTAACATTTTAATGAGACACCTCCTGGTGGCAGAAAAATGTGGAGGAGGAACGATGTGTGAAAATATTTTTCAATTTCTCATGATTGGATGCAGGTAGTAGACAGCACCAAAGTGAAATTCCACTCTTCATTGATCATGCCTTAGAGCATATTCTGTTTGAGGTAATAAGAATTGGATTTTGGAAACATGTTGCTACTGTACTACACACACAGCTGATTTTCTGTTGCGTAACTTTTTTCCCTGCTGAAGGTCGGCCTGCCCGCCAAGTCTGGAGTAGCGGGGGGGATCCTGCTGGTTGTACCCAACGTGATGGGTATTATGTGCTGGTCACCTCCACTAGACAAGCTGGGAAACTCAGTCAGAGGAATACAGTTCTGCACGGTATGTAATGTCTGGCTACAGCCTGTCTGCAGTGTGTACTAAGAATATATACACAGAGCAAGAAATAACTGCACCAGTCATTTTTTTTTATATACATACTGTACTAGCTAAGAAATATCCAGAAGGCTTTTTTAAGAGCTGGAAATGTTTGTTTATATCCATTTTGACCAGAGATGCTTGACATAAAGTGTGCATACTGTGTGCCAAAAAGGTGTTTTGGAGTGATTCAATTTTAAATGACATAGGCATTCATACGCACACACACACACACACACACACACACACACACACACACACACACACACACACACACACACACACACACAGGGATTTTAGGTGCAAATGACTCATTTGCATATTGTTGACATCATTGCACAATTATTTGCATTAAGCTAAGTGATTTCTCTTCACATTGTTTTTGCATTCATACGCTTAGACGCTGCATGTTAGTTTACATTGGTGTTGTACTGGACTACATTATATTGAGTGGTGTTTCTAATGTTTTGTCCTATCTATTTATAGACATGAGGGTGGCAGAATATTAGAAATGTGTGTGTGTGTGTGTGTGTGTGTGTGTGTGTGTGTGTGTGTGTGTGTGTGTGTGTGTGTGTGTGTGTGTGTGGCTCAATGGTGTTTTTTTCCCCCAACTGCTCCTTCCAGGCAGCGCTGCGACCGCTGCCTTCAAGGCACCTAACCCTAACCTTAACCCTAACCAGTGCTAATCCTAGTGCCTTTCAGGCAGCGCTGCCTGGAAGGAGATGTTGGGGGCAAAAAAACGCCGATAAACGCGCGCGTGTGTGTGTGTGTGTGTGTGTGTTTTACCGTTTTTAGGCACTGTTGATCATTTGGTAAACAAAATGTCCTTTAGAACATGAATAACTTTAGTTTAGCTATATTGTTTTTTTTGTGTATTTTGATACTTTTTAATTTAAACTCATGGGGGTTTAAGGTAGTAATTCTATGTACACAAACACAAAAATGTCTAATGAAAAATATTGGAAAGTGTGCACCAGTGTCTTTGAGGTATTAAATCAACTTGGCTGACATACTGTCAGAGACCTGTTTAATAAGTAAATGATGCTTGATTAATGATTCTCTAGAGGCCAGATCCAGATACGGATCTCAGTAAACACTGCGTGCAGGAATCCGCCTCTGCTGCAAATGTAGGCAAGGCAGCTTTATTTGTATAGCACATTTCAGCAACAGGGCAATTCAAAGTGCTTTACATGAAACATGAAAGAACAGTTAAAAACGATTAAAAAATTAAAACATTAAAGAGCAGTTAAAACGATTAAAAAAAGCTCATGTGCTTTTTGAAATGTCGGTCAGTCATTGGCTTTCAACTTCCAGTCATCAGAAAGAAAATGCCACGTTGAGTAGTGTGGAGTAAATCAATGTATTTCCCCTTCTGATGCATCTATCTGCCTTTTCATCCCAGGACCTCGTGGAGCGTTTCAACTTCCACAACTACGACAACCTGAGGCACTTTGCCAAGAAGCACGACCCCCGCAGGGAAGGAGGGGACCAGCGGGTAAGGACACAAGGCATCATGTTAAGGAACAAGCCATCCCAAACAGAACCCATTCCCCCCATCAAACACACTGACCAGAACACCTCTTCAAGAATGTGGGTGAAGTCGAGCTTACTGTACTTCAGTTTAACAGCATTTTGCTTCAGCTGTTGTGTCGCTGTAACGTGTTTATCATAGATATAGTCCAGCCTAAGCGAGAAAAATGTTATTTCAGCAAAAAAGCTAAATAGGATAACCCTCATCCCCTTTCTTCCTCCATCTTCGGGTGCGCTGTCTCTTTGAAAACATTTGATGATTGCTGCAGATGTTTTCAGGCATGCTGAGCATTTCTTTCTAGTTGGGTCACTGGATGTTGTTCAGTTTGCTGCACATTGGGTTCACAATGTGCATAAGCAGCTAAATTACCTACATTTGCTTGATAAAAGCAGGCAATTTATACCTTAGACTTTGGTGTGTTAACTAACCTTTACAAAAGCGTGACAAAATACTTGGAGGCCCACACTGATGGAAAACTAGAGGCAAGTGTGTCCACTTCAAAACCTGCCATTCTTAAAGCAACGTGCTGAAACCTGTCCGTTTTGCCAGTTAATGATTTAATTGACATTGAGAAATGTGTCAGCAAACTACATGCCACTTACACACTCCACACTCTCAGACACACACACACACACACACACACGCACACAAAGAGAAGGAGCGAGACTAATTTGTTATTCGTGTCAATTGAAACAGCAGCTCTCCTTCGGACCCATGGATTACGAGAGCCTCCAGCAAGAGCTAGCCCTGAAAGCCCCTCTTTGGAAAAAGGTGTCCCTCACTGAGTCGCACCAGGACAGCTCCACCACTGTAGTCTATAGGATGGACAATGTCGCCGAGTGAAAAAATGAAAGGAGACCCGCCTGTCCCCCCCCCCCAACCCCTACCTCTACTGATCTCTCTCCTCACCTCTAGCAACACCACCACCACAACCACCACCTTTCCTCACCCTCGAATATTTATACATAAATTATGAAGAGGATTATTTATTACTTGTGAAGCAGCTCCTGTGTGGACAGACTGGGAAGCTTCTTTTGTTTGTATTTGTGATGGGAAAATGGAATGATGTTTTTGCTTGTTAAATGTGCTCTGAATTCCAAATTAACTCTAAACCTCCGCCTGCTTGTTGCCTTAGTGTGTGTGTGTGTGTGTGTGTGTGTGTGTGTGTGTGTGTGTGTGTGTGTGTGTGTGTGTGTGTGTGTGTGTGTGTAGGATCTGGTGTACAGTTTACAGCTTGTTCTCTTGTTTCATATCATCCCCTTTATTGCAATGTGTTTGTGACAGAATGCTCTCAAGGATAGGCTATGGGTTGATTTGAAATTCAGTTTTATTTTTAACCAACAAAAGGTTCTGTGTGTGTGTGTGTGTGTGTGTGTGTGTGTGTGTGTGTTTGCGTGTTTGCGTGTGTGGAGCTTCAGTACAGACAGTCATTAAATATACATTCATACTACTTTTTAGTGAAGATTGCTTCCTGTAGCTTCCACTGGTGGTATTAGCACATTACTACAGATGCTGGATGTACCGTAGTACATGATGAAAACAATGGATTATTGATGGAACACTTTGGGTCAACGAAAGAGACTATTGTTAACATGTTAGCAGGAGTGTTATGGAACTTATGGGTAACATGACGTAAAAAAGGAGCTATGCATTCTGGAGGGATTTTAATAATGCAGGTAATTTGCTTTTCCAAATTTAACACACTAGACCTTGAAAGGAAAAATCAACCCCAAGAAGTGAAAGTTTTTCTGATTTTCTGAGCCACAAGATTGTCAGCCTTCTAGTCAGAACCACGGAGCTGATCACAAACAGTTAGGCTCCGATTCTCTTTGGTAGTTTAATGTTTAAGTAGAACGTTTCTCTGCACAATATACAAGCACTTGCGCCATCTTTCTGTTGGCGGTTAAGCCCTGAAAAGACATTATACTTGCCCACAGATGTCTGAAGTAAAATAAATACAGACATTTGTGAAATGAGATTAGTTGGAACCCCCCTTTGGAGTCGCTTTATGTGACTCGAAAAGGGTTGCCGAGGAGATTTTGACTGCACATCTGTATGTGCTCGAATTACTTTTAATAGTAAACACATAGCATCATTTGTGCCTCCCTCCATACCCTTAAGAAAAGAGAATACAAAATAGGCTTTAACTTCCAACAGCTATTGTGTCGACTTAAACAGAGATGGCATATTAAAAAGAGAAACTGCAGTAAAGAAAGGACTTTAACTTGACTTGAACCTGTGAGTATTTGTGCCTGGACCACAGCGGGGGCAGATTTTATTGATGATGCGATGATAATGTGAGTATGGAAAAGAGGTTTGCTCAGGAAAGGGGTGAGAAGACTGAAAAAAAAACAAGCTGTTTTCAAAGCTTCTCACTTCTTAGTCTCGCTTCACTTAGTTGTCCTCACCAGAGCTCTCGCTGGACTGGCTGCATCATGCTGAGCTGCTGTTGACTTTAGACTGTGTGTGAGAGTCTGTGTGTTAGTGTGTGTGTCAAGTCCAGTGATTATACTCGGTATGACGTTGGCAGAGGGATGGCGTGTGTTGATTGCTGCGACCCCCAGTTAAAGCCCCTCATTCAACCTTTAGCTTCTGTGCCGTGAGCAGGACACTGCAGGGTTTATCTGGGCTGCATTCCAAAACCATCTCTGTGTGTTTGCACTGCGCACAAAAAATATGCTGGGTTAAAGCAGCAGAGGAAGGAGAATGTATTCTTTCCCATCTTGCAGCAGTTTTTTTCTTCTATTTGTTTTTTTGATAATACGCCTTCAGAGGAAAAAAAAACTAACAAACTTGAAACTGCATATCAATGAGATGATATCAAGTTAAGTGAGATGCCTCAGTTCCCCTTATCCAGGAATGTTTTTTCCGTATATACTCAAAAGGTGGTTTGAGTGTCCCTATGCAAACGCACACAACACGTATTCAGTATTGTTTATAAAGTCTTACTCTTCTAGTACGCTTGTACATTATCAAAACCTTTTTTCCATATACATAATTTACTTCTTGAATGTACATAGTGGCAGGTGTATATAACTTTTAAGGTGTGCGTCTGCACATGAGTGACACTCCTCAACAGCAGACCAGAATGTGTGTTGGAAATACACTTCAGGCATCCGAATTTATAATGTTGTTGTTGTCCTCCAGGAAATAGGAATACTTGCACATGCAGCTCTTCTATGAGTGTAGTGGGGGGGTCATCTGTTTATTATTCAGTCATTATTAAAACTGTACACGTGGTGTTGTGTGTGGGGTTGTTCCTAATATCAAAGTGAAGGCTGCTGGAGCCAATGATATGTGAGCCATGTAATGGTGTGCGGAGATTTATCTTGTGTTATTTTTTTTCTTTTCTTTTTTTATGGCATGGACTTCTGTTCTGTTCTGTTTTTTTTTTCTTCTGTTTTTAAGGTTTCTGTCCATTATTGTGTGGAGGTACAAAGTATTCAAAAGCCTCTGTCATCAGTAAGGCTCCTTGGAAATGTTTTCTACAGTAAGCAAGAAGTCGAGTAAGGTCTGTTGGCTACTTTAAATGGTTTCATCCTTGGATCTGGTTGCTTTCTGCGAAACGTTTTACAGTGTACTTTAAAAAAAAAATAAAAATAGGTATACCCATTTATTAGTTTGCATGCTTGCTGGATTTAAAGCTGTGTGCACATGCACAAGAGAGTCTCAGGATGTGATGCGTGTACTGGGTGAATTTAAGAAGATGAGGGCTGGCACATGCGCACATTGCATGAAATCTGTGCGCACATGCATATGTCACATAATGACATGATCTGGAGAAACGGTGCAGTCGGTCCCAGGCATTTTGAAGAGAAAACATATTTCTGTCAGTACACGAATAGTTACAACGAATTATAAATATAGTTATAATAAAGATGTCTCATTTTCATAATTTCCAGCACATCACTAATAATGGAAGTCTTAAAGCTATAGTGCGTAGTTTCTGCCGCCCCCACGAGGAATTCTAAGTAATGACAACAACACTGTCGGCACGTCCACATGATACAAGCCTTTCGTGATCGCACACCACCCCCAAGAGACTGATTTAACCAATCAGACCTGATTGTCTTTGATCTTTGCTTTGGTAGATCACAATGACAAAGGGGCCTAATGTTGCTTTGCATGATCGTCAACCCCTGCCTCACTCCTTAAACTGTGATTATTACTCTGTACAATCAAGCTCATGACAGAGGGGGTTTGAATGCAGTGACCAGTATGTCCATGGAAATAATTAGATGTGTATGGTCCATGTCATGTATGTAATGCTTCCTGGTGTTCATTCTTTTTGTCTCTGTGAATTCTCGTTCTCCCTTTCGCATGCATATTTTTGTATGATTTGATAAATGTGTCTTTAATTCCATGTAATCAGTATGTTTTAAGTTCATTTGATTACCTTCCACCTGTCTTTATTCATGTTGATTTGTGTCTCTTGGACATACATTTTACTTGTGACATGGAAATTGCAGATACATTTACCAACTATCTCTACCATTGCAATTTGGTGACCTTGGAATTGTAAGGTTCTCTAATGTTTTGGTCAGATATTAGATATTCATGTATACGCAGTTTTACAAGCAGATCTTATGGCCAAAGAAAAAGATTAGCAAATTTCAAAGTTCCCAAAAAGTAAATGTCCCCAAACATTGGGTAGATGACGCCTTACAGTTCAAAGCTCATGACTGTCAAACGGTCCTATGTTTTGATTTCTTTACACAGTCCACATGGTTGTAATTCTGTATGTAAAGTCTCCATAAACTTCATGAACTGTCCTGTCTGCTTGGAGGAGAAGACAGCACTAAGACCTGTCTTCCTTCACTATTCTGAGCAAATACTAAAGTCTCTTTGGCTGTGATGGACTTGCAGACATGACAGTGAAAGTGGTGTTAAGATTTTTTTTTAGCCTTGGTGTCCCTTGTATGAAATCTAATAAAGCACTATTATATATATCATTTCATTTCTCTGTGCCTATAACTGTCCTTTAACAACCACAGTCCCTGTCACTTCAGTAGTCAAACAAAAATAGTTAAAGGATCCTTCTGCATACTTAAAGGGTAATTTCTTTTTTTTTTCAACCCTATTTTCCCATGTATTGGTGTCTAAGTGAGTAATGTCAACAATTTTTTTTGAAATTGGTCCAGTATTGAGCGAGAACGCTATAACCGGCAGCCGCAAACCGGGCTGCAAATGCTGTTTTTGCCACTGACAGGCTCAGATTATTATTCTAAGTGTCTGACAACATTATGGTAAGGGTCCCTACAGAGGTAGACCTTTTTGTTAAAAAGTAAGAACATTTTTGTTTAAGCAGGAACAGCTCCGAAATCACCACCACTAAACCCACCAGCCTCCATTTAAATAAACAATACTTTAAGCGTGTATAGAGCCAGCATGTTTTCACATGTAAATGTGTGAATTAAAGGTTTATTTTAACCAAAACAGAGCGGTGGTTGTTGGAACAGTGGAAAGACGAACCAGTGGTCTCATAGTGGTCATGTCAAAAAAAGACGTGATCACCAATGGTCACTTTTTTTTTGTTTCAACTTGCATATATAGATTTCCTGAACTGAAAAGGGCACCTCGTAATTCCCCACAGATACATACTGTAGCTAATTATGTGAGCCACACAACCGCCGAGAGGTTTCACCACATGTCACAGAACACATCTAGGGCCCTATTTTAACGATCTAAGCGCACGGCATTAAGCGCCTGTTGCAGGTGTGTTTAGGGCGTGTCCAAATCCACTTTTGTACTTAGTGTCTTCATTAATCATAGGTGTGTTTTGGGCGTAACATGCAATAAACTAATCAGAGAGTCATCTCCCATTCCCTTTAAAAGCCAGGCACGTTTGGACCTTGGCGCATTGCTATTATGATGGAGGATTTGCAATGTAATATTTTTATTTGTAATCTTTTTGCATGTTTGTGTGCTGCTGCGCTTCCCTGTGTGTGTGTGTAACAAGCATAGTGCGCGTGCTGTGCACGAGCCTAGGCGCATTTTACTTATTTGCTGTTAAAATAATAATTAATATTGACTTAAGACCAGGTTTTTGTTGGTCACTGGCGCGATCACTTCCCGCTGCCTGAAGATAGCAATACGCCCAGAATGCACCTGAACACACCTCCCTGTAAGACCAGCCATGGGCCACAGATGGGAGCAGGTGCATTTGCCATTTAAACGACGTGGACGTTGGACGGGAAACTGACAACTGCGTCGGTCTTAAACTAGCAAAGATAGGGCCCTAAGCGTCTAGTTAATGACCACATTAAAATGAAATTGGTGAATGATTTGGATACAAACACTGGCTGCTACTTATTGGTTAAGTTCAGGCACAGCCCACAATCAAACAAAATGTTCTAAAGGTAACTTCACTTCCCTCAGGTAGAAGTGTGGCAGAGGACAACATTTTCTTTCAAAATTTGACGCATTGTTCACAGCTGTTGTGCATTCTTGAGCAAAATTCTGCAATCTTTAAGGAAATATTCTATTAAAAGAAAAATCCAAGCATATTGGACTGTAACCTTCCGATTAACGAACATACAGAGATAGAGGGATGTGAGGAGGAAATGTCAGTTGCATGTGTGTTGCGTGTCTTTACATGTCTGAATCTGCGAAGATGTGAGCCTGAATGAAGTGAGGCATTGAGTGAACTGAGGCCCGTGTTTTGTGCTCCCTTCTGTCTGTTACTGCTTCTACATGTCTGAGCTTTAACATTGAGTATTTGCTTTAATCGTTTGACGTTTAGTTTCAGCTAGGCTTTAACGGTTGTAATTGGTGAATACTGAATATTTTAATGCACGTTACTTTTGCTGCATGGGCTGAAATATTAGCCACTGTGTTATAAAGTGTCGTGGTGGTGAAGTATGAACCTATCTGTACCCTTGTTGTTAGGGGCTTGTTCTGACCCAGAACGCAGAGATTTCACACAGACAATGAAAGCAGTTTGTAAAGGTTTTAATGAACAAAATGGTACTCAGAGATACAGTGTGGATTTTGTCTGAGCGGGGAATCTCCTGGCTGGTCCGAGTACTGAGGCGAGCCGAGAGGGAAGGATCCAGGTCGTACGAGACTCGAGGCGGACAGGCAGGGAAGAGTTCACAGAAGTTTCCACAGGTGGAGGATTAGGCTGGACGGTGAGGCTGGAAGCCTGTAGGCACAGCGGAGGAGGCAGCAGGTCTGAGCGGTCAGTGGACAGAAACACAGGGTAAGTATGAGTTCAGGAGAACAAAGACAAAAGCTAGGGTGCACAAGACAACACGGACACAACTTGACTAAACTGAGAACTCAGAGCCAAGTTACCACATGGGTGTAGATAACGAACTGGCGCCGAAGAGGTGATCAGCCTCAGATCTTGTAGATGAGCTGCAGCTGTGAGGAACGGCTGTGCAGTGTTGATTCGGCCAAGCCACTTGACCTATTATCCTCAGAACACACCTCCAGCACTCCAGGTGGAAAAACACAGATACACACAGACAAACAAAAACACCCAAAACAGGGCGGAGAGAGAGAGCTGCCCATAACAGGACCCCCCCCTCAATGGACGCCTCCCGGCGTCCCTCTAGGGCTTGGCTTGTCAGGGTGAGCTTGATGGAAGTCCTTAACGAGATTCGGATCCAAAATAAAACTTCTGGGAATCCAGGAACGCTCCTCTGGTCCATAACCTTCCCAGTCGACGAAGGTACTGGAGCCCCCTGCCCCGCCGCCGAACATCCAAAAGACTTCGGACAGTGTAGGCCGGGTGGTCGTCAATCATGCGTACAGGTGGTGGAGGATCCGCAGGTGGGCACAGAGGACTGGACGAGACAGGTTTCAGTTGCGACACATGAAAGGTAGGATGACACCTCATAGTCCGTGGCAATTTTAACCGCACAGCAGAGGGATTGATAATCAAATCAATAACGAAGGGACCCATAACCCGAGGTGCCAACTTGTGTGATTCAATCCGCAGGGGAATGTTCTTGGAAGAAAGCCACACCTGTTGTCCAGGCTGGTACTGGGGAGCTGGGGTCCTGCGCCGATCTGCCGAACTCTTGTTCTGCTCTGTGGTCCTGAGCAACGTTTCACGGGCGTCACGCCAAACCTGATGACAGCGACGTAAGTTCTCCTGAACAGAGGGAACCGCCAATTCGCTCTCTTGATCTGGAAACAGAGGAGGTTGATACCCCAGTGACTCCTCGAAAGGGGGATAGGCCAGTAGCAGAGGTGGTTAGGGAGTTGTAGGCATACTCGATCCAGGGAAGGTGTTTCGCCCAAGAAGATGGATGCTGAGCCGCCACACAGTGAAGAGACGCTTCCAGGTCCTGGTTGGCTCTCTCAGTCTGGCAGTTTGATTGTGGATGGAATCCTGAGGAGAGACTCAGTCGTGCCGAGAGCAGAACAAAAATCTTTCCAGACTTGAGAAATGAACTGTGGGCCTCTGTCAGAAACAATGTTTACAGGTATTCCATGGGGACGGAATACGTGTAAGACTAAGAGGTCCGCTGCCTCACTGGCAGTCGGTAATTTCGGTAATGCTACATAGTGAGCAGATTTAGAGAATCTGTCCACAATGGTGAGTATTGTATCATTACCTTCGGACACAGGGAGACCAGTGACAAAGTCCAGGGCTATGTGTGACCAGGGACGACTCGGGACCGGCAGGGGTTGCAGCAGACCCGAGGGAGACTGGTGGGATGCTTTACCCCGGGCACAGGTGGTACATGCTGCCATGAAAGCCCGGACATCAGCTTCTGCTGACGGCCACCAAAAATGTCTTCTCAGCAACGTAAGGATACGTTACATCCCTGGATGGCAGGCGAAACGGGAAGAATGGACCCACTGCAACACTTCGGACCGCACAGATACAGGGACATAGAGCCGGCCAGATGGTCCATCTGCTTGTCCAGGGTCTGATACTTGGGCCGTCTTGACCAGAGATTTGATCTCCCAGCAAACTGCGGCCACAACGCAGGTAGAGGGCAGGATGGACTCTGGTTCACTGGACTCAGAGATGGAAAACTGGCGGGACAAAGCATCAGGTTTTACATTGCAAGATCCTGGACGGTAAGTAAGAGTAAAGTTAAAGAATGAAGAATATGGACCATCTGGCCTGGCAAGAGTTTAGTCTCTTTGAAGACTGGATGAAGGCCAGGTTCTTGTAGTCGGTCCATACTACAAAAGGCTGTTCCGCCCCATCCAGCCAATGCCTCCATTCCTCCAGCGCCAGTTTCACGGCCAGCAACTCCCGGTTTCCCACGTCATAGTGTCTTTCTGCTGGAGATAACTTCTCGGGAAAAAAAGCACAAGAATGGAGTTTTTGATCCGTGGGGGAGCATTGTGATAGAACCACTCCAACACCGGAGTCTGAAGCATCCACTTCCACCACAAAAGGCAAAGTAGTATCGGGGTGAATAAGCACAGGGGAGGTGGAAAACAGTTTTTTCAGAGTACTCATGGCTAGATCAGCTTCAGGAGACCACACAAATTGAACTTTAGGGGAAGTGAGTTTGGTGAGGGGAGCAACCACCTGACTAAAGCCCTGAATGAATCTCCTGTAGAAATTAGCAAACCCCAGAAAACGTTGTAGTTGTTTGCGAGTTTGGGGAATGGGCTATTCAGATACTGCCTTAATCTTGTCGGGGGTCTGCTGAAACCTGTCCCTTTCCAATAATGAACCCAAGGAAGGGGACTGACTCACGGTGGAACTCACACTTCTCTGCTTTAACAAAAAGTTTGTTTTCCAACAGACGTTGCAGGACGAGACGGACGTGGGAAACGTGTTCTTTAAGGGACTTAAATATCGTCCTTGATATCAAGGTTTTAATGAACAAAATGGTACTCAGAGATACAGTGTGGGTTTTGTCTGAGCGGGGAATCTCCTGGCTGGTCCGAGTACCGAGGCGAGCCGAGAGGGAAGGATCCAGGTCGTACGAGACTCGAGGCGGACAGGCAGGGAAGAGTTCACAAAAGTTTCCACAGGTGGAGGATAAGGCTGGATGGTGAGGCTGGAAGCCTGTAGGCACAGCGGAGGAGGCAGCAGGTCTGAGCAGTCAGTGGACAGAAACACAGGGTAAGTATGAGCTCAGGAGAACAAAGACAAAAGCTAGGGTGCACAAGACAACACGGACACAACTTGACTAAACTGAGACCTCAGAGCCAAGTTACCACATGGGTGTAGATAACGAACTGGCGCCGAAGAGGCGATCAGCCTCAGATCTTGTAGATGAGCTGCAGCTGTGAGGGACGGCTGTGCAGTGTTGATTCAGCCATGCCACTTGACCTATTTTCCTCTGAACACACCTGCAGCACTCCAGGTGGAAAAAACACAGATACACACAGACAAACAAAAACACCCAAAACAGGGGCGGAGAGAGAGCTGCCCATAACAGGACCCCCCCCTCAATGGACGCCTCCCGGCGTCCCTCTAGGGCTTGGCTTGTCAGGGTGAGCTTGATGGAAGTCCTTAACGAGATTCGGATCCAAAATAAAACTTCTGGGAATCCAGGAACGCTCCTCTGGTCCATAACCTTCCCAGTCGACGAAGGTACTGGAGCCCCCTGCCCCGCCGCCGAACATCCAAAAGACTTCGGACAGTGTAGGCCGGGTGGTCGTCAATCATGCGTACAGGTGGTGGAGGATCCGCAGGTGGGCACAGAGGACTGGACGAGACAGGTTTCAGTTGCGACACATGAAAGGTAGGATGACACCTCATAGTCCGTGGCAATTTTAACCGCACAGCAGAGGGATTGATAATCAAATCAATAACGAAGGGACCCATAACCCGAGGTGCCAACTTGTGTGATTCAATCCGCAGGGGAATGTTCTTGGAAGAAAGCCACACCTGTTGTCCAGGCTGGTACTGGGGAGCTGGGGTCCTGCGCCGATCTGCCGAACTCTTGTTCTGCTCTGTGGTCCTGAGCAACGTTTCACGGGCGTCACGCCAAACCTGATGACAGCGACGTAAGTTCTCCTGAACAGAGGGAACCGCCAATTCGCTCTCTTGATCTGGAAACAGAGGAGGTTGATACCCCAGTGACTCCTCGAAAGGGGGATAGGCCAGTAGCAGAGGTGGTTAGGGAGTTGTAGGCATACTCGATCCAGGGAAGGTGTTTCGCCCTAACGCTAAAAGTCTCCTTTAGAGTCCGCTGCATGGTGTGGGAGGACCCCCCCTGCCTCCCCCCGCCTCTCCATGTTGCACGGAGCATATTCACAGGGAGAGCAGCGGAGGAAAAGCCCATTTCCTCCGCATTGTCCCACTTTATCTCCGGTGCATGTGCAACAATTTCTTACCATCCAAACAACTGCAATAGTAGGATTTAAATCAAACTTGTGACCGCAATAGTGACAAGTAATGCATGTTAATAAAAAATAAAGCAGAACACATTCAGAAGACAACGGAATAACTGTTAAACACGTTTATTTCGGATCAGAGCAGCAGCTGATTTAACACATCAGACGGCTGTTAGCTAGCCCGGCTGTTAGCTAGCCCGGCTGCTAGCCCAGCTGCTAGCCTGTTAGCCTGCTCTGGAGCAGGCTAGCTGCAAAGAATAAATCTCCATGGTTACTTGGCTGGGTTTAATTCAACCTGCTTTTGTGCAACCAAGTCAAAGCTAAATTCATCCAGGATAACTTGAATATCCCGGCTTAATCCCTTATTCTGGTTTTGTGCAACAGGCCACAGGTGGAAAAACACAGATACACACAGACAAACAGAGAACAAAAACACCCAAAACAGGGCGGAGAGAGAGAGAGCTGCCCATAACACTTGTTGCACAAAACACTATTACTACTCTTTGCTTTTTCCAAATGATTTTTTTTATTTCAAAGTTTGACAAATCCCTCTCTGTGGTGTTTACATCTGGTCATTTCAGTGAGTTACAAAGAGTTTTGGTTACACTTTACTTGACGGTATTTACATAAGAGTGACATGACACTGTCATGAACGTGTCATAAACATTATAAACAGTCATAAACGTTTATGACATAACACTTCTGTCATTGAGTGTCATTCGGTTTTTGTCATGACAAGTTAGGGTTAGGGTTAGGTAGGGTTCATGTGTCATGACAGTGTCATGTGTTCATGACAGTGTCATGTCACTCTTATGTAGATACCTTCAAGTAAAGTGTTACCAGATTTCTTTCAGTAAAAATCTCTTTAGAATTCAAGTTCTTGCATAGTAAACCGTATGCTATTACACTGAAATAGTGTTATACATTCTTTCACATACTAGCCTGTATTGAAGTCCCCATACAGGCTAGTATCTAATCCTCGTTTACGTTTCTTTGCGTGTTTTCAACTCCTGAAGATTTGCTTATAGGAAATGATTGATTCCTGTTTGATGGTAAGTCTGTATTGCTGCAGGGATCTCTTTCAGAGCTGTGTTACGGTGTGCTGTTCTTGTAATTGAGTAGATGTAGCTTTGTCTGCAATTGTAGTCAGCTGATGTGAAGTCTCTTTCATAGTTCATGTATAGGTACTGAGCATGTGTGTGTGTGTAATTCAGGACTGTGTGTAATGTGTGTAATAACAACAGAGTGAAAACATTGTAAGTTCCCCTTGCGAGATTAATAAAGTATACATTATTATTATTATTATTATTAGTTAACCCCTTAGCATTCCACCCTCTTTTGGGTGGGGGAGGGGATGTTTAGGGGGTGATAGCAGGTCAACAGTAAATTCCACATAGAAGTTGTGTACAGCATTTAAAAGCTGGGAACCTGAGGTTTAATTTGTGTCAAGTTATTCTTTTCATGAATCATAAATAAATAATAATGAATTGATTAAATAATTAAAATAAGTTGTGAAAGTGTATGAGGGCTTACATTATGAAATGAGGGTATGCTCACTTATGTCTCATTAGTTGTTGCAGCAGTTTTGGGGTTGATACCATTTGTTACACAAATTTTTTTTTTACCATTCAAGAATGAATAGAAATGGTCAGAAATCCCTCCAAAATACCACATCAAGAAAGGTAAAGCATCAAAAAAATCCATGATGTGATTTGGTAACAAAAAACTTTTGACATTTGGATGGTGAGCACTTTTGTTCAGGAAACTGCTCAAAAATGGTCTCACTAAATTGAAATGGCTACTTTGGGGACAAACATCACCACACATGAATACAATTGGGCTCATTGAATCCACAAGAGTCTGTTTCACATCATACCCAAACAATGCAACTCCAAGACCCCAGTATGCAGAAATATTCCAATTCACTATTTTAGCAAAGGCGAAAATAACACATTTATACTGCATGAGAAAAACTGCATGGTTTTTGCCCCAAACATAAAGTGGGCATGTCTGTAAAGAGGAAACTGGCGGGTACCCATATAACCATTTTTACTGCGATAACTTGAGGTCAAAGTTCAGGGACCCTTTTGAAAATGGCCATGCTAGTTTCTCCCTCGCCAAAATTTAGCCTAACTTTGAAACATTATTTAGCCCCCTTCGCGACGACCTAGCATGACATCGTCTAGTTTCATATGATACCAGTATATTCACTCTATCTTCAAGTCTCAAGTATCTTTAAAGCTTAAGAGTTTGATCGCCTTTTGTCGCGATAAGATGATAATGTCCAACTTCAAGATTAAGTTGAATTTTCAACAGATCCCGTGAACAGACCAAAACCATCAAGGAATTGATCCTACTGACGATATTGTGTGCGTATCATAGAGCCCCATTGTTGTCTAAAAACTATTAAAAACACATTAATGACTGTAGTACTGGCTGACATGTTCCTTCATCACCATGAAAACACACACACACACACACACACACTGTAGTTTATTTAGACTCAATCCCACACACACCTACACCTGCTGGAAATACTCACTACAACACCAAATGTGTATTAATCCACAGCTGAAAATAGTCCCCAACAAACGCACTATTTATTCCTGATACAAAACTATATATTTGTGAGCAGTTTTCAAAAGTGTACGTCTTCAGTAGGAACAAATGTGCTTGGGACGGAGAGCCACAGACAGGTTAGGGAAGTCTGAAAGTACTGAAAGATAAACTGCTGCTGCTTTTTTTTATGGAATCTGTTGACAATAAGAAAACTAGAATAACACCGGCCTCATCTTTTAAATATGCAAATGAATAATGAATGACAGTGAAACTGAAATATGTCACATTAGTCATATATGAAGTCATTTCTGTTTTATGCCCACTGGTAGAATTTGGTAGCATGTCTTCTAGCTGCAGGAGTTGGTGGAACAGTGGTGAAAATAGGGCGAGTCTGTTGTCCTTCTGCAAATGTTTCTCTCTCTTTGTCTGTCTCTGTCCACAGGTCAAGTCTGTCATCAACCTGCTGTTTGCTGCCTACACAGGAGACGTCTCTGCACTGAGGAGGTGAGCTGCTCACACTCTTTTACACATTTACTAAACTTATTCAGGCTTATTTCACTTTGGTCACCCAGTGGATTTTGCCTCTCCTCTCTCAGCTTTGCACTTTGGTGACCTCAGGTGGCAGCAAGAGGAACCTTTAAAACAAGTTTAACTGATGGATGGCGTTTTCTTGTATCCTTGAGGTCATGTCACGCATGCAGTTCCTTCATCATAGTCTGGTTCAACGGATGTACAGTGCTGGGATAAAGCCTGACATCCCACGCATCCCTTCCCTTCCGCTATCTCCGCTATCTATTTTGCAAGAGCACAGGTCCAGCATCCGAGCTTAGCGCCGCCCCGGACGGTTGTGATTAGTTTAAAGAAATGCAAACAAGCCATAGCGGATTTTTTTCCTCCCTATCCCAGATTAGATAAGTGGTGTAGCCAGACCATACTTCAGCGCTGTTGAGATGAGGAGGTGTGGCAATGCAAGACTACCATCATGATAAAACATTAGACTTTTTAAAAGTTTTGAATCCAGTATTGTTGACATCCATGTTTTCCAGCTTGCAGTCCTCTTACTCCCTGCCTTTGTTTCTTTATTTCTACATTTCTTGGTGCATTACTGACACCTGTAGGTCGGTGGAATTGTGTCCTCCTGAGCGTGCACAAGACAAAAAGATAAAGAGGTCACAAACTCCACAGGGAACCTTTAAATAGAAGGACATTTTAAGGATGCGCCGATACCAGTATCATGCTCATGTACTCATACTCATAAACTACTCCTGATACGACCACACTCGATACCACTTCATGCATCACTGCATGTGACCCTACTTAGCATTACACTTACCTACTTACCTTAGCTGATAGCTAGCTTAAAGAGGAAAAAGCTAGAGCTAATTGGTCTAAAGGACGGCTGTATTTCACTCAAAAGGATTCAAACAGCGGGAGTCCCCGTCCCGGACGTGTAACAGTCTGTAGCTAAAGACACAGTGTAGCTTACTAGTAGCCCGCAGCTTTACTTCTCTAGACACCAAGGCCGCTGCCGGAGTCGGAGATGTCAGATATGCAGTACGACAGAACTGGAAAATCCTCCCACTTCCCTGAAGTCCCCCCCTTCCTGTGAGTTCTGTAAACAAACAACGAATAGTTAAGCGTGAGGGCGGGTTGGCATCGACGGGACGGGACGTCATGGAGCATTTAAGTAAACCTTGTAAACTCATGGTGCATTCAGGTGCAAATAAAACATGTTGTCAAAGTCATTGTTAGAACTGTAATAGTATATTAATTAAGTACTTATATCGGTACTCTGTATTGGCGAGTACCCAAATGTAAGTACATATTATAATTTTGGAAAATAGTGTTTCAGTTCGGGGGGGGGGAATTGTCTTTAACTCTACACTGTTATATTGGCTGATAAGGTGTGTCATTTTGCAAATGCAGTTATTGAAGGTACTTACAAAGTGGCTTTGTGTGTGTAGGTTTGCGCTGTCATCCATGGACATGGAGCAGAGGGACTACGACTCTAGAACGGCCCTCCATGTGGCAGCAGCTGAAGGTAACGTTCAGCCTAACGTCAACCTGTTAGTCTTTGCAGACACTGCAGCTGTCATTCCATGTTTGTCATTCAGTGCAGTTCGAACGTATTTGACCAGGGGGGGGCTGCCTTACTAATAATGTGACCAGTTTATAAGTGCACGGTGACCAGATGTCCTCGTTTTTGGTGGCCTGTCCCCGTTATTATGCGTTAAAAACACATAGCAAGCCTTGCAATTTTGATTAAAGTGTTGTCAGGAAAAACCTGGGTAACAGAGTGGGTGTAATTCTTGGCTTTTAAGATTATTATAATTAGAGTTGAACACACACCCTCTTCACAGTATAAGCATTTACATGAATGCGTTGTATTTCTGACATGTGCTCTGCTTTCAGGACACACAGAGGTGGTCCGCTTCCTCCTGGAGGCCTGCAAGGTGAACCCAGTACCCAGAGACAGGTGAGTCCAGACTGACCACTGTTCATCAGCAGGGTCTTTCTCATCCTCTGTACCTCTTCCTTCTTTTTATGTAGCAGAACTTTCACATGATGTCAGCCTCTTCATGTCATGGCTTTCAATCCCTTCTTCCTCCTGCTTACATGCTACGGGGGTCCGATCCAGGTCCTACTCTTTTCCCGTGGGACTATAATGGCAGTTTCTGATGCCCTTTGATTAAGAACCATATGCTTATTCGAACATTTCTGCTGACCATTTCCCAAATCAATATAACAACGACATAATGTTTAGAAACTTTCAAACTTGAATATAATGTAATACAATGCATGAGCACAACACGTTACAATTATGCTGGTGACTAGGGATGTACCGATGCAAAGGGCGTACTCTGCTTTTGTTTTCACTTGTTTGTCTTGGTGTATTTATTTGAATAGATTTTATCTATTTAGTTATCTCAATGTGGGATTTGCTTAAAGAATCTAATTATAATTTTTGTATTTTATTTAAGATAAAATACAATTTCAGTTGCACTTTTGATAAGAGAACACATCTGTTGTTTTGCACAGTTTATATAGACGAAGCAATATTTTTTCATGTCATTTGTCTGCAGCTCATTCTGTTTAAAAAATCCTGAGAAAACCGTATTTTGAACTTAAAATCGTATATATCGAATCATGAGTTGAGTGTACCGTCTGTATTGTGTTAGTCTGGCATTGCCAGACCTATCTCCACGGTGCTGCGGAGTAAGGTCTGGCTACACCACACATACATTCTAGGATAGGAGAAAACATACACTGTGGGTGGTTTGTATTCTTTTAACCAATCACAATCGTCTTGGGCGGCGCTAAAATCCATAAGGGCACTTGGGGCAGTGCCCAGGGGCACCAAACATTCACAACCAGTGGGGGGGGCACCACATGAGACAGGCTTTAACAATATTTTCCGTAAATTGTTATATTATTCACTTGAAATTGTTTAAAGACCATACATTACTCGTTAATGAACACTAATTTCACAATAATAATAATAATAATAAATTATAAATAAATCAATATTACATGACCATTATCACTCCCCTCCCCAATCTGTCAGAGTTGAGTTGGTCCACAAGTACGCGCAAATGTATCATTTGGGGGATGGGGGGGTTAACAATAATCAAAAATTGCCAGTTTAAACCCCCAAAATTGTTATCATAATGATGAATGTAAAATATTAACTGTTATAAAAATGGTAAGTGGTTGGCTTTCTTGATTCAATGTAATTGGCAAGCAAAGAATTTTTTTTTTCACCCAACCCCCCCCCCCCCCACCTCTGGGTGAGACTTGGTTGCACCCAACCCATCTCCGTGTTTTTCAAGCACGCAGCACAGCGGTGCATTTCGTGAGTTTATTCCTGATGGATTGTGGGTAACTTTAGCTTCCGTTCTTGGTGTTAGCCATGCTGCTGTAAAGACATGCTGTTGGGCTAATAAACGGTTAATATCCCGTCGTAATCTGGATATTTATTGTTATATCTAGTAACATGAAACAGTGAAGAATATAACACCTCACAATCATTCCCCCGAAATAACCAAGCAGGCCTACCTTGTTGCACGATCCAAATTGTCTTCACAACTTGCCGTTTTCAGCGTGTAGCTTGCTAGCTCAAAGTTTGTTGTTGTTTCCTGAAGCGAAGGGAGTTTAAGAACACACAGAGAGAGCGGAAGGTGAGGGGCATCCAGACAATTATCCTGGAAATATACTTCCGTTGATCCAGACTAGTATTGTGTGAACTGCGCAATGATGTATACTGTTTGTGTACGCATGCCCTATTTCCCACCCAGTGTTTTCTGATGTACCAATAGGCCTATTTCCTTTGTACAGATGGGGCAACACGCCGATAGAAGAAGCGGTGCACTTTGGCCACCACGACGTGGTCACCATCCTGCAGAAACACAATGAGAAATACAGCCCGCCTGCTGGGGCTGACGACAAGGAGAGTGCTGAGAAGAGCCTGGACAGCCTGCTGTAGACCTGCTGCACACATCCAACATACTTTAGGTGGACCATTCTGCTTGAACAACTTTATACATTAGTGACCTACTTTGGATATGTCTGGTGAATTAGTTATTGTTGCTGTGTCCCGTCTGGTTGTGCTTTGCTTTGTGGCTGTACGTCGCTGTTCTACTTCATGTCTCTCCCCTGCCTCTATCATAACGCAGTGTGTGTTGTGTGTGTGAGTGAGCGTCTTATCAATGCTGTTTAAACAAATGATACAATATCTGGACATCTGTAATGCAGTGCTTACAGTATATTACTCATGTCATGTGTCGGTCAGAGGTGGGGGACTCTAGTGACACGACAAACTTGAGGACTTGAGACTTGCTTGACTTACATTGATAAACGACTCGACTTGACTTGGTATTAAAGACTTGAGGCTTGACTCAGACTTGAGACAGCTGACTTCAAAGGACTTTTTATTAATGTAATACAGTGTAATATTTGCTTTTTTTCAAGCTATTGAGAAGTTACGTTTTGTTTTTGAAACGTGACTGGGTGATTTTTTTGTGGAATGTTGGAAAAACCTGGCAACCTTCCAGAGTGCGGCAGACCGGCAGAGGCCAACCCAAGGGGGTAAGCTTCTCCTCAGACCGCGTAGCTCCTATGGCGCCATTTTGATGCTACCAAGCCATCACCTCCCGTTAGCATTCCATTGACTGCCATTCATTTTGACGTCACTTTGACAGCGAATAACTTTACATCTGAAGCGTTTAAAGACTTTATTTGTCCATTGTTTATTTCTAAAGAAACACGACAATGTATAAAAGGCTCCATTACCTTGTACCTCACGTTATGGCTCCGTAGCAGACGTTTTTGTAAAAATAGGCTAACGATTGTGTCATAACCACTCAACTTACTGTCTCATAGTAGAGGAATTACCGTATAGTACAGGAGAAGCTCGCAGGCAGTTTCGACTTAAATTATCTGTTTAAGTTTAATTACTAATGTTAACTAGCATTTTAGTTAGCAATAATTAGCCTGTGCCTATGTTATCTCATTACATATACCTACGCTCTCCGTCTCTGCAAGATTGGGAATGATTGAGATTTCTCTTGGCACAGCTACCAGAAGACTTACAACTTTCAGACAGGTTGCTCACGTCACTTTTACGTCGTCTCTCTCAGTTGGAGGCTGCGCAGTAACGCTCAGCCATCACCGGAAGAGTGCTTCTAATATCCTTCACTGGTCTCCGTCCAGAGCAACGGGATCTGTTGGTCCATTATATATATATATATATATATATATATGTCAATGAGGCCAACGCAGGAGACAGGAGGGGATAGTCTTGCGTTGCCAGACTCTGGCATTCCTGGATAGGAGAAAAACATGCTCTGGTTTATTGGTATTTCTGTGAACCAATTACACTCGTCTTGGGCGTCGCTAAGCGCCGGACGGAGCCACGGAGCCTCTGCAAAATAGCCTCGGCAAGGAACTTGTTTTGGTGGAACGTGTACGTTCAAAAGTTGTTCTAGTCGTGCAACAGAAAACTCAGATTGGACAGATAGTCTAGCTAGCTGTCTGGATTCACCCTGCAGAGATCTGAGGAGCAGTTAACCAAAGTCCTCAGAAATCCACCAGAGTTTTAGCCTGGGAAAACCCTGACGAGCTTCCGGCAAATTTGAGATTTGCTCTGTAAGTCCGTCTGGCCAAGAGCCCATTCAAACCCATTTCCAATTTTTCCAAATCGAGGCACCAATCACAACCGTTGAGGCGGGCTTTACACCAATCACAACCGTTGAGGCGGGCTTTACACGATGACGATAGCGCAGCGACGGCGAGCAGCTTTTTGTTTACATTCAACATGACGGCTACCGAAGCGCAGCGACCCCTTGATGCCGCTGAAAGCAGAGACTCGACTTGACTTGCTTGATTCTCACTACAGTGACAGTGACTTGAGACTCGCTTGTGACTCACTCCCACCTCTGGTTTCGGTACTGTAAATCACATCTATGGCACCACAGGATATAGATTGTATCAAAGTGTATTAGTTTAGTTCCAGTATAGTTCATGTTATACTATTCTCTACCTTGAAATATTTGGGTTAATACTGCAACTGTATTAGTTTTGTGAGATAATGAGGTGTTCGGAAATTCTGATATAAACTTTATAATGCGTCTGTGTTTGTGTAAATGTGTAAAGGCTCACAGGCATTATGCTGACACTGCAGTTATGTGCCTGTTTGGTTTCCATATAGCTGCATCTATTCTCCGATTGTTCTCCTGACTGTTGCGAGGTCAGCGGCAGGTTTTATGAAGCTTTGTCTCCTTTGAAAGATTGTACTCCGAATGTATTTTTCAGTGGCAACACTTGCAATAGAAGCACTGTATTTATTTCACAGAGATACTTTTTAAAAAGTAAAATTCATCTAAAGATGTAAGATTGTGTCATTTTTTGCACCTGGGATAAAGACAAGTTGGTTTCTTTATTTTTGTTGTCATAGTTACATTTTTTCTGTGTGTGCACTGCTGGTTTTTAAACTTGACAAAAATTTTTGATAATGTTCATAAGTAAGCAGGTCATCTGCTTTTCTCCCACATCCTCCATCCCTTCCTGTCAACAACATCCACAAGCAAAGTCCTTGTCACATTTTAAATATTCTGTGATTCCACATGAAGTATACATACTTTTGCTAATTGGTTTCATCTTAGGCTTCATTGGCCATCACATTGTTTTCCTGCACAGAACCATTTCAGCAGCACCAGGACAATTTATGAAACTTTTGACAACTACCAATCTGAATGGACTTCTTTCAGTAATTCTTACTTTAGTATTCTGATGTTACCTATGCAGTAGAAAGTTATTTCCAAATACTCTTTCACACACGTCTAATCTAAACCAACGGCAATGACTGTACTGTTAGAATGTAACGGATTTTACCCAATGGCATTAAAGGTGCTGTAGGTAGGATTGCGAAGATCCAGGACTTAGCCAAACATTTTTTGACATCGACATCTTCTCAGTCCCTCCCCCCTTTCTGCTAAAGCCCAAAACGGTCTCCTAAGCCCCTCCCCCCACAAGGGAGAATGAATGCGTGTGCATGAGCAGTGATTGACACGCAGTTAGACACCCCCCCTGGCCCTGATTGGTGCATCTGAACAGGGAGCTGTGGATTTTTGTAAATCACACTACAGGCTGTAGGTGGAGCCAGAGGAGCTGGATTTATTTTTAAATGACCTGCTTCATGTAGTTCTACTGGAACATAGGGTCAGTTTCAGCAAATATGACAGAAAGTTAGTTTTAGAAGGCTTACCTACTGCACCTTTAAGTTCAAAAAATATATTTAATATATAAATATGAACAATGCATGCTGTGTAATTACTGTGACCTGAACTAAACAAAATCTCTCAAAAGGATTCAGATAATGCTGCTGTAACATTCCTCAACACTGGCTATATATATATATATATATATATATATATACATACATATACATATATATACATATATATATATACATACATATATACATACATATATACATATATATACACATATATATACATACATATATATACACACATATATATACATACATATATATATATATACACATACATATATATATATACACACACATACATACACACACACACATACATACACACACACATATACATATATATATATACACACACACACACACATACACACACACACATATATATATATATATACACACACACACAGACACATATATATTTTTTATTTTTTATTTTTTTTTCACATACAGAATGTGATCTCATTCAAAATGTGCATGACATCACAATTTCAGAATAGTGATTCTTATTGTTTGATCTTAAAAGATTGTGAACAAAGTCCATACGGGTCACTATGGAGCCCCAGAAGTCACAAGTGTCAATAACAGACTACCTGATGATGAGTCAACATATAGTTTTACATACTGTAAATGTGTATAAATTGGTTAAATAATTGAACAACAAAGTTATATACATTAACTCCAATGAGGTAACTTAAAGAAATGCTGGTTTCGCCTCTTTAACTGGCTCTTTTTTACTTCAGTAGCCCCTCAGCTCTATATCATCCTTACTGACCGCAAGAAGCAGTGCTTAACACTGAACTTTAGCAGTCGAGTCATCCATCATTCTTAGAACCGTAGTTACATTCGTAGCGTTATACGATCATGAGAAAGGTTTGCCTAAAAAGCATGGCTGGGATCTGATACATGCCATGTGTGTAGTTACCTCGCAACCTGAGTTTTTTCTGGCCTCCATTTTCCTTCTTTGCCATTTTGTTGTTAATCAAGTGGCTGGTATCATGTAACAGTGCATCAATGCCTACCACTGTTATTAACTGCAGAGGGCCTATTCTTACACACACGCACACGCACACCCTGACCCTCAACAATACACAACCTTCTCCTGGTCTTAAACAAGGTGTTCAAAAACATAGGGGTGGCCTCTAGCTCACCCAGTAAGAGTGTTTTCCCCCATGTAGGCTGAGTCCTTTGCAGCAGTGTGGGTTCGAATCTGACCTGCTGCCCTGTGCTGTATGTCACCCCCATCTCTCTCCCCCTTTCCTGTCTGTCTAACAAAGGGAAAAGCACCAAAAAAAATTATAAAAAAAAAAAAACATACTTTTGTAAACCAAATTAGACCAAATTAACAGATTATTAAGGTGGGGTGTCAGTAAAGTCAGTGGTGTAAGTGTGCTTGCGTGTGTGTGTGAGTGTGTGCGTGTGCGTGTGTGTATGAGTAGGGGCGGTTTTTGGCAAGGGTGACCCGGGCAGCTGCTCAGGGCGGCATTTTATCATGAGTCATGGGGGGGCGCCACGAGCACTTGAAGAAAAAAAAAAAAAAAGAACTCTGTTCTGCGAAGCAGTTTTCTATTATCTATCATTTCACTGTGTGGGGAATTGGCCGATTGGCGCCCCCTGCAGCTGCAGGCGCCGCTGCTTGCTGGAAGTGCTGTGAACAGAAGCTGTGTGTGAGAAGGGGGAAAAGGGAGGGGCGCGCGGGGGACAGTTCACCTCTGTGTCACCCAAATGGAACGGTCGGACAAGGGGGGGGGGGGGATTCACTGTATCACAATGTGGGGAATTGGCAAATCGGCGCCCTCCTTGCAGCTGCAGGCGCCCTGCTTGCACCCCCTACTTTCACAATGAAATGGACTAGTCCGTAAAGGTGCGGGCCCGGCGCGAAAGATAAACACACGGTGACAGGAGAACTCGGAAGTACACGGAGACGGAGCAAGACGAGTCTAAACCGTTCTTTTATGTCAATGGTCTAAACGCGAAAATCAAACAAAGTTACCCAAGCGGCTCAGATAAAAGAAAAAAGCGAAAAGACATGTTTTCGGCAGTAGCAGGACCTTCATCAGCTCCCGTGGCTGATGATAGACACTGCGGTAGAACCTGCGGTAAGCACAACTCCCCTTAAAACACGTTGCCCCTTGATAAAACTGAGCCAAAAACTGAGTGGTGGACAAAACACTACAACAATAAAAGACGTAGGCATGCTGCACTGTATGGCTGCATTAGTAGCCTAGATAAACGTTGCACATCATGCAAACTTTCTTAACGAGAATTGTAGCTTTTCTATCTGCTTAGGCAGACAAAAACTCATGATAGACCTCTTCAAATTAAAGCACAGGACCTCTTGAAATGATTAAAAAAAAATTATATATATATATATATAGCTTGTTTTATGATTCATGAGGCGTATACTGTTTTATTAATTTATTAATCTTGTTAAATTTTTTATTGTATATATTGTTGGCACATTTATGTATATAGTGTATATTTATTTTAAGTTCTGATAACCTATACTGTCATATTTTGTGCAGATTTGTGTTCATTGTGGAGATTGTTCACCTTAAAAAGTGTGCTCCCTGTTGTAATTGCAATAGTTAAATAACTGGATTCTCTTAAGTGTGTTTTTCAAATGCTCTAATGAAGGATTTGTGCAATTGAGAAATATAATTTTTTCTTTCACTTATGTTGGTGGGGGGCGCTTGAAGGGGGTCTCGCCCTGGGTGTAATTCAATGTAGAACCGCCCCTGTGTATGAGTGTAAAGTGCAGACAACGCATACAGATCAACTAAAGCAACACAACCCAACCAAAGGAGAAGCAAAGAGAGCTGGAACAGCAGAGAGAGCTGCGAGCTGCACTGCAGCCAGGCTTAAATAACCTGCAGAGTCAGAGAGACACTCAGGTGAATCACACAGCAAACAGAACACAGCAGGGCTCGTTACAAGGGAAAACTGCTAGTGTTGTTCTCAATTGTCCTTGTTGTTTAGACAGAGAGAAAGATGCTGCATTCACACAATACAATCTCACGTCATAAACGCAGTCTCACAGTGGTGCAAATGTCATGGCAATCCATCGGAGAGTTGAGATAGTTCAGTAAAATAACAAAAAGGGGCAACCTCAAATGTTTAAATGCCTAATATGTCTTTTTACCATACAAATTCAGGATACAGTACATTAACATATATTAAGGAGTTTGAGTTTTTTGATGGAAAATATGAATTTGGTGTTCTTTTCATATTATTATGAGTGAAAATATAGGCACTCCTTTCAATTCAACCTGTATATTGCTAAACAAACATGTAATAGTGTCAGAAGACAGTAACTTGAAGTGTCAGATACATTGTCAGCGATTTCAGGCTCCATCCCATGTGTGAAATCTGATGGAGGGGCTTAAACTCACTCTTATGATACATATACTTGACTCATCAGGTAACCGATTAGTGACACGTGTTACTGATTGGACTCCACACTTACACAAGTGCTGAAACATGTGGCCAAGTAATACTAACTATACAAAAGGACACATATTTCAGTAGGTGTAATGTGCTGTGCAGCTCCTAGATTTTCAGATGAAATGGTTTTACTTAAATTGAACTGATTTCTGAAAGAAAAAAAGGCTTGGTATATTTCAGCAGTGCAAGCTTGTGTGTAACAGGTGATGTAAGGGGTCAGGACACGTGAACAGGAAACTGAAAACGAGCAGTCAACACAGGGGGCCACTGAATGTGTTTGTGCTTTCCTTCCATCCATCCATCCATCCATCTTCATCCGCTTATCCGGGTGCTTTCCTTGTATAAATCAATTTGTTATTATAGGTTCAGTCCTGTATAATGCAGATGGTCTTTGGCACTGGAATGTATTCAGGTGGGTTTATTTTAATAAACAAAGACAAGAACATATACAGTACAGTGTGGAGTTTATACACACAGCACTGGGATTTTAATCTTCTAACTATTTCTGAGAGTGAAAAGTGATCATGTGCAAGTAAAAATGTTTTCAGTTTACTTTAAAACAGTACATCAGAAAATCACCCCACATTTTGTTAGAACTACCTCTTAGATTGCCTGAATATCTTAACTTGTAGCTTTGCACAATATATACATTTAGCAGAATTTTTAAATAATTACGCTCATACATATTGATCAGTTTTTTTATAACATCTTAACATTTTATAGTAGGCTATTACTGACACCTGAACTGAAAACATTCCATCATGTTGTACTTAAAGAATAAAACATCTCAATCTGATAACTTTCTGATTGTGACACAATGACCTGCCACATTTTCAAAGGGGTAACCAAAATCAGCACTGTCGATCTGAGTTTGTGCCATTTCTTAAAGCCCATGTTGCAGGGTTTATTTTCTAATGAATTTGCGCAATTTCCAATTAAACATTTAAACTGTTACCCAACAACATGAAATACAATGGATATCACAAAACGGAATAAAATACAAAAAAGTAGTACTATTTTACAGCGGTTTGCAATGATTCTCTTTTCCCCCACAATGCATTGCATTACGTCACGTTGGGGAGACGACAGACGAAAGCCCTGTCTCTGTTCACTGTCTATGGTCTCGGTCTGTGCCACTGGTGTTGCAAAATATAGCTTTTGGTCTCGACCGAGTACATGTGTCTTTATTATGTGTATAATAATATTGGAGGGAAAGTGAAACACAACTTGGACGGGGATGCCGTTTGGCTTTTCACAAGTTTAGACAGCTAGCTTCGCCGACGTTTGCTAACGTTAGCGCAACAGCGTTAGCCTAGACTGCTAGCTAGGTAAATATTACGACTCCCTTCAGAGTTTCCTATATCTGCATCCACATTGTCAACATAAGACATGTTGGGTTAGTGCTCCTTTTCCATAATTTTATTGAATGAAATGTTAAGCTTCGCTCCTACAAGATGGGTGGGTTTTTGTTACATACAAAGCTAACTGGCTATAGTTAGCCTGTATGTATGCTAGCGGAATTAGCTAACGTTGCGTAACCAGCCAGCAACTTCGGCAATCGGCAGTAGTTTCGGTGAGCTAACCACGACAGTCACCCCCAATCAACCTCTGCTGCTAAAAGTAGTCAACCTGCGGTGATGTTTGAAATAGAGACGCTTGTGGATGTGTAAGCTGTCGTGGTTAGCTCGTCGAAACTACTGCCGAAACTGCTGGCTGGCTACGCAACGTTAGCTAATTCCGCTAGCATACGCACAGGCTAACTATAGCCAGTTAGCTTTGTGTGTAACATAACAAAAATCCACCCATCTCGTAGGAGCGAAGTTTAACATTTCATTCAATACAATTATGGTACAAAAGGAGCACTAACGCCACATGTCTAATGTTGACAACGTGGACGCAGATATAGGAAACTCCAAAGGCAGTTGTAATATTTACCTAGCAGTCTAGGCTAACGCTGTTGCGCTAACGTTAGCAAAACTAGCTAGCTGTCTAAACTTGTGAAAAGCCGAACAACATCCCCATCCGAGTAATAAATAAACACTAGGCAAATATGTTGTTATTGGAGCTAGTAGGCTACCATCAAAACGTGAGATATCTAATCGAAAATGTGTTTACAACGTCGGGGGATTTCACAGGTGGGACTGACTGGCAAGTTAGCCCATAGCTAGCATGATGCCTTCTATCTCTAGATCTAGCTAGATAAGTTTACCGGTACTTATTTGAACTAACGACATGATCACCGTCACTAGATATAAAGAAAACCTTGACTTTCACTCGGTGCTGTTCACTGATAGTAAAAACAACTCTTCCTCATCCCAGTCAGTCACCACAGTTCTAGTACTAGGCTGAGGCACGTCTCCCCAACGTCATCACCGAATTGCGTTAAAAAACCCAATAATACCAAAAACGACAAAAACTGACCTTTAACACTATTTGGAGACATTTTTAACAATGATATACATATGTTGAGTGCTTTATGTAATCAACAGTGGTGGTTAACCCGCAACATGGGCTTTAATAAGAAGCCAAATGTCATCTCAAATGTCAATGTCACCAAATGTCATCTCCCGGTAAGTCGAGTAATTCGGCGAGGACTTCCTGAAGCAGTTGATGAGCCTCCAGCTACAAGGAAATAAACATTTTGTTTATCTAAATGAACTGATGAACGAAATATGAATGAATTCATATTTTCAGATAAACAATGGCTCAAATAGCAATGTGAGAATCGTCACCCAACTCCGCTGCTCCTCACACCTCTCTTTGTTGGCGTTATTGCTCCCAACTTTGCTTTTATTCGTCTTATTGCTCTCATCTACCTCAATTCCAGCAGTAGCAGGGCTCTGATAGCGCGCCCGGGTAGCACACCTGGTATAGCGCGCGCCCATATGCAGAGGCTCAGTCCTCGATGCAGCGGACCGTGGGTTCGGTTCAGACCTGCGGCCCTTTCCTGCATGTGATTCCCCCTCTCTCATGTCTAAGCTGTCCTGTCAACAATTAAGGCCTAAAATGCCCAAAAAATAATCTTAAAAAAAGAGCTCTGATAAAGCCACTGTACACTACCTGTTAGTGACCAGCCATAACATAGTGGAGCATTTAGCAGCTAAAGAGACAGATATTTCCCTCAGGAGTTGCTGGAGACCCAAACAAGCATTTTAGGCCTTTATTCGATGCAACATCTTACACATGAAAGGGGGGGGGGGATGACATGCAGTAAAGGGTCGCTGGTTGGAACCAATCCCACAGCCGTTGCGGCGAGGACTGAGCCTCTGTATATGGGCGCACGCTCTACCAGGTGAGCTACCCAGGTTCCCTTTTGAAATACATATATTGAGATATTGATCAATAATTTGTTAATTTGATATTGAACATGTAGTGGTGTAACATAGATGAGCCGTACGGACTTCTTTTCACACCTAAAAATATTTTTTTTGTTATTACAGAGAGATAAATAAGGTACCACTGGGTTCAAAAGTTGATCAGGAAAACCGAGCACTCAACTTTGACAGTATGTGGCTTAAAAGTTAGAAGGGAGTTGATTAAATGTTATTTTGATATTGCCGATATGCCGATATTGTGTTAGCAGCTTGTTCCGCTGCCCCCAGGTGGTTTAAAAAAAAATCAATAAAAGGCTGCTATAGGGAAATACAAAAAAAAAAAAGAAAGTCAAACCCACTGTTGGTTCTACGTCTACGTCCATGTCCATAACGGGCGTCTCCATAGGTGGAGAGGGAGGTGGCGTAGGATTTCTGAGGAAAATCATAAAAAAATAAGTCCCAATTTCTCCTATACAGCATTGAACAATAGAATAATAATGAATATTGCTTATATTATTATTTATATTGGGATTTAGCATTTTGAAAGCATCCCCATTTTCTCCATGATGGGAACGGCTGTAGATATGGTAAGATATGTGATGCAAAGCGTAGAAATCTTGATGCATTTCTTGTTTCATTATTATTGTCTTACTTACTCTGAGACGTACGCAGGTTTTTTGCGAACGTAGCCATCCTTGTTAGGTGCCGACATTTCTGCATGACAGAGAGGATTACAGATCATTACAGGGCTCATGTTTATCTCATTTTCTCCAACCGTTGCACAGAGGTGAAATCAGCACATTGTTATGCAATACCGCTTGTAATAGACAATGGTTGTGTGTTCTGGAATAATTACATTTATTTAGGAATTTAAATTCCTGTAGTCCTGAGTAGAAAAAAAAAGACTAATCACCATCATGAAACAAATTCTTTTATTGTTGTTCTGGGTAAATAAAGTCACTTTGTTCTCGGGGGGAAATTGAGAAAGAGCCAGTACCTATGGTGTTGTCGTAGTGTCCAAAGGCAGTGTCTTTGTGGATGTCTGGGTAAAGATAGATCAGAGGGTTCCGGTGCATGTTCCTCTTGGCTCTCAGACTGTAGTTGTTAATAACGTTGGGCAGAGAACTGTTCGACAGCTCATTCTTGGTGTAGGGAGCTACGGCATGTACATGGGTGTCTACAGGGGAAACGCATGCAGAAAGAAAAGTAAGCAAACACAAGAAGACACATGCTATGCAGGGTCAGTCTGCTATTACGCATGAGACAAACTGGGCCAGTAACAACCAAGCAAACTCTGGCTGTGACCTGACCATCATTTCAGTGTGAAAATGCTCTAAGTAATAAGGTTTTCTACCTTAGAAATATTAAAATTCTTTGCATTGTAACAGCAAAAACATTCTAAAGTGATTGCAAGCACCACATAGATATCACAGAGTTTTTGCAGGTTTGAACAAGTCAAATTTGAGACTTCTTAAGACCTTTTTGTATGAAAATTAAGACCTATATCACGACCAAAAAGTACGACAAAATGTGGAGTCACAAAAGTACTTGCAAAGTAAATACAATTATTAAAACTTGAATCAAAGCGACACAGAGTAATAATGATCTGTACATATAAAAAATTATATTTGGACTAGCGAAAGAGAGAACTACAACACCACGGAATAAAAAAAAAAAACATTTCAATGAGCACTAGCATTTCATGGACATAGGGACATTTAAGACCTGTTTAAAATTGATTTCATGATTTATTTAATTTTGAAATCTTTGACTTTTTTAGACTTTTCAAGACCCCGCAGAGACCCTGTATAATCAGTCTGAGGGAAAAAAACAGTATTGGTCTTGGAAAACATTTTGTCCAAACACTCGTACATGTACAGAAACATACCACCATTGGAGTGCTCAACCCAGCTGAAAGTGATGGCTCCCTCTTTGTTGCTCTCACTAAAGCGGAGCAGAAAGGTCCCGCTCTGTTTTTTCTGCAACAGAACCTCGGATTTCTCCCTGCTCACAAACCCCATGATGAATCTGAAACCCACACAGAACATGGCGGGAGTTTATTTCACTGGGAAGCATAGTGTACTAACACTGGGAGACTGGGTTGTTGTTTCAGCGCTCTCCTTCGTTGTTTGGTTGTGGACCACGTTCATATTTAAAGGTCCCCTCCCCCTTGTGGAAGTAGCCTATGTGCTAACGCTGCTGCGGTGATGGCTCAACCAACTCCTTCTTGTCTTGTTTGTTATGTTTGGTGGTGCAGGTTGGCTCAGTTTGTTTTTGTTGCTGTTTGTGGAGCCTGGGCTGTCTACAGAGACCGTGTTTTTTTTTTTACAGTGTGTTCAGGGGACAGGCAGCTAGCAGATAGTGAGGAGATGTTTGCTGTATGTGACAAAAAATGTCGTAGCATTAAAAACGTGTGGCATCGCTTAGACCACCTTTAAGGTGATAGTTATTAGGGGTGGGGGGGATCGTGATTTTTTTCGCGACAATTTTTAAAATCGATTATTTCCCCTAGAATCATGCTGTTTTTTTTCACAATCATTAATGAAAACCGCAATACAAATCCAATCAGCGCCCATGTATCGTGAAAGAATCCAATCGGGACAAAAGCATATCGTCCCGGCCCTAGTAGTTATTGTGAATGATACAATTAACCAAACAGTAAAACCTGAGTAAGATGACTCGAAGAAGAGTGTGTCTTACCCATCGCGCCAAAGATCCACCAAGTGTTTTTTGATCAAATCCAGGATCCCATCGATCCAAATCCAGGCATTTTCATTCTGTCCACACAGGAAAGAAAAAGTCAACACCTAAACACACACAGGCACACTGAAGTCCTACAGGTTGGACCAACTGTTTTAACTACAGTATAACAAGAATCTTACTCAACACTCACCTTGGAGAACTTGCTCCAGTGAACCAGACCATCAGGATCATCTGTGAAGAAAGCAACAGTTAGATTAGAAATGTCATGAAAGTAGAACCCAACATCCTTTATATGGTAGTTTTATCCAAGCAATAAGTGCAAGTTTTAATTCAAGAACCTACTTACTACATTAATAACACAATCTTAAATTGCTCATATTGTGCTTTTTGGTGTTTCCCCTTTCCTTTATTGTGTTATATACATCTTTTTTTTTTGTTGCATCTTATAGGTTTACAAAGTGAAAAAGTCCAAAGTCCACCCCAAAGGGACTTACCATCTCCAACAGAAAACACTGTTCACAAACTGCTCCAAACAGCTCTATTGTAGTCCAGCCTTTACTTCAGAGACAAACGTGGTCACTTTGGAACACACGTTATAATGCTCGCCTAGCTGCTAGCGTGGCAAGCCCTCAAACTCTGCTCCTGACTGGTTAGTAGTCCTTACCTAGCTACTATCAGGACACGCCCTCATACTCTGCTTCTGACTGGCTAGTAGTCCTTACCTAGGTACTGTCAGGACACGCCCTCATACTCTGCTTCTGACTGGCTAGTAGTCCTTACCTAGGTACTGTCAGGGACACGCCCTCATACTCTGCTTCTGACTGGTTAGTAGTCCTTACCTAGCTACTATCAGGACACGCCCTCATACTCTGCTTCTGACTGGCTAGTAGTCCTTACCTAGGTACTGTCAGGACACGCCCTCATACTCTGCTTCTGACTGGCTAGTAGTCCTTACCTAGGTACTGTCAGGGCACGCCCTCATACTCTGCTTCTGACTGGCTAGTAGTCCTTACCTAGCTACTGAGCATGTGCGACTCACAACAAAGATGGAACAGAAGTGTGATGACTCTAACCTCTAAACACAATTATGAACCTGAAAATGAGCATACCATGAGCGCTTTAAAGCCTACTGATAGACATCAACTCATATATATATATATACATCATACATACATATATATATATATATATATATATATATATATATATATACACACATACATACACACACTCATATATACACACACACTTGTTTTATTGAGACAGTTTCCAAAAAAAGATTTTTTTTTTTTTACTTTTCTCTCATATCATTAGAGATGACACTTTTAGACATACGGTTTCTTCAGTTAGATGAGAAGGCCAATGCCACTTTCATGTCTGTGCACTATGAAGCTACAGAAGCTGAGCTTAACATAAAGACTGGAAATGGGGACGTAGCTAGCCTGGCTCTGTCCAAAGGTAACAAAATCCACCTCCCAAAACCTCTGAAGCTCATATATTAACAGGTTACATCTCCTTTGTTTAATCTGTACAAATAAGAAAGAATTTTCACAGGGATTTCCAAGAAGTCAGAGTGGCCAGCCAAGAAATCCTCCAGTACACAACCCCCGGTAAAACCACAACGTGTTGTTTTTAAGTTTTTGTACAGCGAGAGAGCGATGCTAGCTGTCCAGTCTTCCTGCTAAACTGAGCTAACCATCTTCTGGCTGTAGCTTCATATTTATCACAAATACACCACAGTGTGTGTATCAAACCTCTCATCCCACTCAGCAAAAAAGTGAGTAAGCATATTTCCCAAAATGCCTAACTATCCCTTTAACATGGAAGTTGACATCAAAAAAGTCCCAGTCTCCAATAGTGATCCTATGTGGCAGTGCAGTGCATTGTATTTAACGTTCTGTAGAATCACTTTAGATAAATATCTCTCTTTTTAGAACATGACATGGTTTAATTGGATGGAAGCAGCGGTTAAACACTCACCCACAAGTTTGTCTCTTAGATAGGAGAGCTGGTTTTGGTCGAGCTCCCGTTGGCCGGCGCATAAAAACTGCCAGCTCAGAGCCTGCGACAGCTGCTGCCAGGTGAGTGGAGGAGGGTCCACAAACAATGACAGGTTCTACAGAACAAAGTGACAGACTTTTTTTTTTAGGTTGTTTAGGTTAGGTCGTTAAAAAAGTGACAAAAATAAAAAATGACAGAAAACGCTTACAATTTTAAAACGTCAGGAAAAGTAACAAAAAGGTTCGCAAAAGTGACAAAAACATCGAGAAAAGCGACAAAAGTGTCGGAAAAACACCAAACATTGAAAAAAAAAAAGGTTGCGTGGTCAAGGGGAAGACAACACAAAGGTTAATGAGCATTGTCCCTGTTAAATAAATAAATAAATGAAATAAAATGGGATTAAAGACAAGACGGTTGGAAATATGAAATAAAGAAAATGGTCATCTGTAAATGAGAAATCAAAAGCATAGGACCAAAATGCATTGGTACCAACTGTTTGGTTGGTGTAGTTTGGGTGTCTTATCATGAAGCCAAACAGAAGATGAGTGTGTTTATTTGTTGTGTTGAGGTGTGATGGCTTTACCCTGGGTTCACTGATGGACAGCATGTTGCACCACATGACCGAGGCCCAGGCACTGACCACCTGATTGGTACTGGAGATGACAACCACAGGCAGAGAGCTGGCCTGGACCAACACAGGAGGAGGAGACCATTCAATAAAACGGCCTGGCTCTGCTCAAATAGTACCTTCTCTTCAACCAACGATATCTTCAGCTCGGCAGCAAAGAGCACACAGAAATTAAGTGTCATGTTGGACTCACCTCAATGTCAAATTTCAGTCCAGCATGCTGAAACTCTGTCACAAACCTAATGATGTGGAGTTCTTCAGTGACTATCAGATGACTCTGATGAAGAAGAAAGAGACGTGGTTTTAGAAGGGAAAAAAATATTGGTTTGATATTGTAATTTGCAAGCATGTAGAAGTAGTGTGTGGGAGAAAATACTAAAATCTAACAATACTGAACTAGAATTACTGCCTTGTGGTTGTACATGTATGCCTCTGCCAACCAGTCAAGTTGAAGTTTACATCAGTCCCTCCAGAAAAACGTGATTATGTGATCGCATAATTCAATGCATAATCAGCCAAAGTCCGCATATTTATGCGGGGGCCTACAATAGCATACAATAGACTGTACTGGTTTCTACCTACAAATAGCAGTTTGTTGAATTTGAATGTCTCATCTTACCTCACAGGATCCTTTGGCTTTCGGTTTATGTTTAAGGGACTGAAAAAGAAAATTGAAAATGCGCTCATTATATACTCTACCATGTTTGTTTGATGTATGCATTATATTACATGTAGTGTTCATAAAATACAAAGCTATATGTTTGTTTGATGACAGAGTTTAACCATTGGCTGTTAATGTTAATGGACAGAGCATGTGTGACGTCACCCAGTGGTTTGTGGAGCTCTGCTAGGAGTCTGTGAGTTTGCTGTTAGGGGCGCAGCCATCCTGGTTGCGGATGTGACGATTTTAGACGTGAGGGAGGAGCCATAGACTGGGTGTACTGCGGTATCTGACTGACGTTAGCTGAGAGTTGGCAACGCTGCTTACGCTCTACATTACATTACGTTACACACTTTCACTGACAATCTGGATGCAACTGCTGCTGAAAGCTAGCCTACATAATTCGAGGTAAGATTTAGCTTAGCTATGTTTTAAATATATCTTTGTCCCATAGTTATATTACATATAAGACAGGCCGCGGACTGTCAATCACATCATAGCCACGCCCTAAAACTCCCCCTGTTCTATCGCTGATTTTAAAATCAACGAGAACATAATTCAAAAAAAGATCATTCTGTGTTGCAGAAGACTTAAAACTAGTGATTGAGACCATAAACCCATGAAAATGTTTACTGAGGTAATAAATCAAGTGAGAAGTGGGTCACTTTCTCATAGACTTCTACAGAAACCGACCTCCTTTTGCAACCGCACGTGTCGCCCCCTGCTGGAATTCAGATAGAATGCAGGTTTAAGGCACTTCCGCATTTACAGCACTTTGCTGAACTGGATGCTTTCTCCATTAATATTAACAGTCTATGAGTTTAACTTATGTCCACGTTTCAAAGGTTCAGCAGTTTGAGGAGTTTCCTACCATGTGTCTAAATTCTGCCACCAAGCCTCCAAGGGGCGTGTCCATGTCCAAAACCCTACAGTTATCGTTGTTGAAGACAAAGTGACGGAACCTACGACGACATCAGACCAGAGTGAGTCTGTGTCCAAACATGTGTCAGTTGTTTATCAGTATTCATGAATTTCAAATTGTTTTGGTACCCTTTACTTACCCTTTAACCGTCTTGGCTTCTTCAACATCCCTAATTTCAAGGCAAAAATAGATATGAAAAACATTATAATAATAAATTAAAAAAACATTATTTATTAAAAAGCAAAATCATCAAAAAGATTTCAATTTATGTAAAATAATAATGTACTATATCACTGGCTCAGACCAAAGTTTTCTTTGACTTACTTGTCAAATACAGGTTTGACTTTGAGCAGGCACTTAAATTCTGGGAGGTTTGCTAAGAACCTGAGAAGAGAAGAAACAAATACTGACAGAATGATCTTTTAACATCACAAAAAAAAAATCATAACAATGAACCAGAACGACCCTGGTTCCAGTCCAGTTTTGATTCTACTCCTGTGTCTTGCTACGGACTCCTCATAGCTCCAAGGCTCAGATTTAGCAAATCATTGGCACAGATAGAATGATAGAATAAGTTCATTACGATATGTCTAGGTCTGATCAAATTGTTTTAGAACTTTTATAGGCATTTTGATACGTTTCAACACGTATTGTTTGCTATGAGTCTGTGTGGCCAATGGCACCCTTTGTTATTGCTGAGTATTTGATTCTGAATAAAATAAAGCTACTTTATTGGCACATGTGGATCATTTTGTATTTTTTCCAATAAACGCAGTTCTAATTAAAGCTGCAAGCAGCGATGAGAGAGCCTTCGCCCCTCGCAGCACGTTGGGGGGGTACTGCCGGAGCGCTGCGGAGGAAGGTCTGGCTAGTCCACACAGCATTCCGGGATGGGAGAAAAACATGCTCTGGTTTATTGGTTTATCTTTAAACCAATCACAATCATCATGGGCGGCACTATGGGCCTCGGGAAGGGACTTGTTTTGATGGAACATGTGTACGTTCAAAAGTAGTTTTAGTCGTGCAACAGAAAACTCAGATTGGACAGATAGTCTAGCTAGCGGTTTGGATTTACCCTGCAGAGATCTGAGGAGCAGCCAACACAAAGAAAGAGGAAGGTAACGGACATCCGGTCGTGGATACAGACTACCGGAACACCGACTGATGCAGTTGTGGGATTTCATAACCATCTTACACTGCGCATAGGAGTTAGACATTATTTCCTGGGTGGAGTGCGTGGCACTGAAAATGACGTATTGCAAATTTTGTAACACTTCCTCTGTCCACTATGTGGCGCTAGAGAACACTAATTATATGTTATGTTGCTGTATATCATGTGTAGACCACACCATGTAAATTCTATGTAAATTAGATCATCTTAAGCTTGATTTATACTTCTGCGTAAAATCTATGCCGTGGCTACGTTCCCCCAACTCATGTCCTGGTTCTCCTCCATAAACAACAGGAAATCAAGGAGAGGGTTAACTTCTCCTGCTCCAGATTTCCCACCGTGATCAGGAAGAACAGGGGAGACACTTTGTTTCTCCCACTATGACTCTAGAGTCGCTACTCGCTCCGAAGCTAATCACCGTCACTCTCTCACTCGCTCTACACACAAGTCCCCACACACACACACACACACACACACACACACACACACACGCCAGCCCTGCTGAGATCGCCGCACACACCAACGCACAAGTATAAACTTCCGGCCACTTACATATGCTTTGGCGAAAGCTCTGCGTGGAGCCTCCGCACAACCATAAATCAGGCTTTAGTCACATTAGGCTTACCTCACTGCCACTGTGAACCGCACCCCAGTCTTTAGTACTTGAGGTCGATGTGGTAAACTCGACATGATCGGCTGTTTCTCAACCACCAGAGCACTGCAAGGCAATACAATGACAAAACAATGTCAAATTTCAACAATATGGAAGTGTGTGTATCAGTCGATGTGTGTGTATATAACACAGAAGAGTCCTGATGCAATGTCTCACTGTGCAAGAAGTTTCGTGAACAAGAGCTGTGTGAATCTCTCATTTTCTGCTATGGGATCAGGGAGGCTGGAGGTATCAGTGCTGTTGTATTTCTTGTTCTGGTCTTGCAGTTTCTGCAGCTGTTCGCGTACACGTAGCAGTACATCTGCCACTGTCCTGAACCTGCACATACAGCATAAGCAAACAACAGGCACACATAACACCAAGTTTGTTATTAGGTATAAAGTGTGACAGCTGGAACAGAGAGTTCCTCAACGTGAAACATGAAGGTAGTACTAATAATACGTTCTTACCACTCCTGGAGATTGTCCAGGCTGGTGTCAACTGGACTTCCAATGCATGCCATCTGCTGCCTGCACTTCCACTCTGGCAACTCCACATCTGTGAGAGTCGCCACTATCTGCTGTGCCAGGTTTAAAATGTTCACTATCTGGTGCAGCACTATCTGCAAGACAAAAGAAACACAGCAAGTGTTAAGTCTAGTAAGAAGTCTAATTAAGCTGCTCAAACAACGACCCCTTACTAATCATGTAAAGATTGTTGTGGCTTAGAACCATTATATCAAGAATGAAAAAAAAAAGATATACTGTATAGCCACAAAGTACAGAAATAACTGACAATTTAATCGTCACCGTTTCAAAAATATGGATTGAAAAATATTCAAGGATGTAATTCTCCTTTACATTTTACTGTGCGGTGTTATGGCGATATGGAGAAAATCAAACATCGGGATATTCTTGACCAAAATACCTCGATGTCGATATTGCGACGATATTGCAGGGTTGACAAGGTGCTTTAACAAAAATATTTTCACAATGAGATTTGTGATAAATAATCATCAGTAATGTGGATATAATGACTAAGTGGGTAAAGGCAAATAATACAACAGCTAGAACAGTCTGGTCGGTTCAGAAAATGACATCACTTTACTGTAACGCAGCCTTTAAAATGAGGAAAAGACAACACTTGTGTCATATTACGATATCCAAAATCGAAGACGATACCTAGTCTCATATCACGATATCAATATAATATCTATATAATGCCCAGCCCTATGCCGTGTCAACAACAGCTCACCAAACATGCGTACCTGCTTTGTTTTTGTGATAAAGTTGGTGCGCTTAAGACATTCCCCTTCCACAAAAGGACAGGACTGGGCCAGTCCATTATGCTCCTCCACTGGAAATGACAAAAGAGACATAGATGAAGCATGAACTCACACCAAACCGGTTTCTGTCTGTGTCTGTGTCTCTACCACACCTTGGCTTTGCCAGGTCTTCTGTATGAAGTCAAGGTTTTCATTTAGTAACTCCAGTGACTTCATTTCCTCCTTCACCTCCTACATTAGAGTTAAAGTTGACAAATTAAGAAATGATGAAGCATGTTTGTTTTTTTTTCTCCCCTGGACGGCTGTCAGGGGGAAATAAAACCAAAAGTTACAGTCGAACTGACTTTACCAAAGTCTGTCTTTTCAGTTCATTGACTTTGTTGTCCAACTCTTTCCATTTTTGATCCATCGCTGGACTGCCGCAACCCTGACAAAAACAAAAGATATTTCTTTCACTCTTTTGCTATTATTTCCGTCTGGTGGTAGTTCTTACAATGCAGACTCATATGCAAACAGTGCAAGCCTCTTGTACTGCAAGTAACATTAACGAGGTGCTCTGACTGCAAAACGTGAAGCTCATTCACTGAGCCAAACAAGAGTTTAGATATGTCCCCTTCAGGGCGGGAATAAAGTAGTAAAATCAAACAAAAGACAGATTTGAATGATCTTGTGGCACATGATTTGTAGCTGGGTAATTTTTGGAGTTTGATGTTTACAGCATTTCTGCAGCCTGGACTTCACTGTACTGTTCATCCATCTGATATCACCGGCCATCTTACCTGTGCTTCAGAGGCTGAGATCAGGATTTTCTTTTCCTCCTTTAAGCATTCAGAGAGGATTACGGCCAAGTTCAGAGGCTCATCTTTAAAGTGTTTCTAAGTAAAAAAAAAAAATTATCAAAAAAATCAAATACACACTAAAGCAATAAGAAGTTCTAATTATTCTGCTTTGAGAAAATGAATAAAGGTAAATCTAAATGAAATGTTAAATGTCAGTTCCCATAACAGCATGTCTGCCCTACCAGCAAGTAGTCTTTCATCCATGGAAAATCAGGTCCCTGTAAAATGTTGTTCTCCTGGACAGAACGTTTCCACTCTTCTTCCAAATACCTCAGGAGTTCATGGAAACAAGCTCTTGCTTTATTTTCATCCACAGCTGCCGCATCCCTAACACAGGGCAACAGAAAATGTGCATGTGCTGAATGAGGGAACACTTTGTGGGACGTTTATGAACAGTAAAAACAGTCAAATCTACCCAACTACTACCTCAAACTCATTTAATAATAAATCAGCCAATAAAAATGCACATTCGGGCCATACAGAAAGATGAACTACCCCTTTAAAGCCTCTGAACACTCACACAGGTGTTTTAAGTTGTGGCTGATTAGACCTCTGCTCAGGTTGAAGGCGGGCCAGAGCTTAGATGGGAATTTATTAGGTCACAAGTCGTCATCTACCAATGAGAATGATAAAAGGGGGTGTAATTTGTCCCCCCTCCTGAGTGCAACAGAGTTAGCACAGAATCGATCACCGGCGATCGCCGCCCAATGCGTGCCGGTTAGATTTGTGTCCGTCTTGATCCCGGCTCGCTCTGACGTCACGCATACGTGGGCAACGATAACCTCAGGAGATCAAGGCGGCCGCAGTTCTGAGACTGAGAAGGGACTGAGGCAGCACAGTTGGTTTTCACCGACTGCAAGAGCCAGGCGGACCCAGGGCATGCTGGGAAACCCCGGCCTCTCAGCTGATCTAACAGCTGATTGGTTCAGAATCGACTCAACATGATGACGTTTTATATAAACTTTTTATAGTTTTTGAATTGGAGGGATTTTAACTGCTATTTGTCTGATTTAAAGGTTTATTCTGTACAAACCACATGTTGTGTGGCCGATAGCTACCCTTAGAAGTCAGAGAGACTACATCTGTTCAGATTACGTCATCTACAGTGTGTTGTTAATTAAAATCAGCAACAGATCGAATGTAGAGCATTTTGACAGCTACTCTGGTCATAATAAAAACAACTGGAGTCTGTGTACAAGCTGATACATGGGTCTGATAACATTGTATTAAATCGGAATCGGACCACAGTGTTTCTGTGACTTCCTGTTCAGCCTGAAGGCTGCTGGAATCGGCTGGAAACTGTCCGACTTGACAGCAGATTTTTGTCACCGCCCCCGCCTGCTGCCGCCTGCTCTCGTCCACTTTACAGACGAGGCGCAGTTCATCTCGAACGAGCCTGATCTAATCAGTCTATACTAGAGATGGCCCGATACCATTTTTTGCTTCCCGATACCGATTCTGATACCTGAACTTGCGTATCGGCCGATACCGAGTACCGATCCGATACCAGTGTGTCATATATTTTATTATGTTTTAACAACTGTATACTACTATCCCTGTATGGATGTGATATTATTTCTATCTTTGTTGTCGGTCTGGCTCAGGTTAAACTCTTTGTGAAACATGAATGCCCCAGAACGTTCTTTTATTCTCCAGTTTGACAGTCAGTTATAACGGAGAAAGAACATAAATAAAACTACTTTAACGTCTTTAGGGCTTTATTACGAGGTATCGGATCGGTGCATTAACTCCAGTACTTCCCGATACCGATACCAGCGTTTTAGGCAGTATCGGAGCAGATACCGATACTGGTATCAGTACATCTCTAGTCTATACACACCCACACAGTCCTGGGAAAAGGCCTGATCAACCAGAATACCTGGAAACACCTTTGTGGGTGTTCAGAGCCTTTAATTCGGTGAGTTTGTAACCTCACAACCTCGCAAAACAATGTTTTTTTAATTGGGTAGTTAAGGCTTCTTTCTCTTGTCTTCTTTCTTCTTCCTATTATTATTATTATTATTATTATTATAATACAGCAATTATGTCCTGTATATAGGTCTGTAGTATTGTGTTTTCTCCAAAGTCCGGACAAAATATAGTTTTTAATCTTTTTTATTTTAGATTTTAAAATATCTTCTTTCAGGACATGGGCTAGCGTTTGACACATTAGGGGTCACCAGGGCAAAACAAAAACTGTGGGCCACCATGACCCCCCCATCTTTCACAGTCTTTGCATTGTGTAAGCCTTGGTTCAAAATAAAAAGTAATTAGTTTGGTTAAGCGAAATATCATTTAGTAATATACACCATTTAAGGACAAACACACAGACAAAACAAAAGGCCTCACCACTAAAGAGTGCTTCAAGATAGTAATGATGGGATGAGGAAGTCACCTGTCATTTATCAGTGGGGAATACAGTATTCACAGGAAGCACAACAGACTATTATTCTCTTTCCTGTTTCTCTTACCAGTCCTGGCCCTCTAGCAAGACGCTCAGATAGTGGCGGATCTCTCGGGGAAACTTTCTCTCGTCGTACAGCTGGCTCACCCGGCTCTGGAGGGCTGAGTCCAGCCTCAGCAGCTCCTGCCACTGGGCCATCTGCAGTTAGCCGACAAAAACAGTGACCAGGCATTCTGAAAGCCATCACTGAGAAAAAGTCACAAACGCTAATGCTTACTGTAATGTACTAAAGTAATACGTTCTGGTTCTCTGTGAATTCTTTTTCACAATGAAGAGTTTTTAAGTTATGTTTAGGATTTCATTCAATTCCGTTAGATTTAGATTAGATTCAACTTTATTGTCATTTAGAGTACAGGTACAGAGCCAGTGAAATGCAGTTGACATTCAACCAGAAGTGCAAAAGAAGCATTAAATACCAAAGTGCGGGTTGAGTACAGTATTCTGACGATAGCTATATTAACTTTTGTCAGTACGTTACCTGTTTACATTTACAGGTAACGTACTGACAAAAGTTAATAGCAGATAATTGGGTACTTAACAAGTAGTCAAGCTAAATCCCACGACTAACTAACGTTAGGTTAAATAGCACGGACATACACCAATAGACGATTAACGTGCATAACGTTAACATGAAAATAAACAAAGCATAACAATTTTTCTTCTAAGCATTCCTACAACCAACTGAAAGACTTACATTGTGGCTGTCGTTGTTTGACCGTGTTGTTTATCGGCAGGGTGAGCAGGAACATACAGTAGCTATGTTAAAAAAGAAAGTGGCTTCAGCGTAGGATACTGTCTGACTGTTTTCTGTATCTGAATGACAGGAAGAATGGGGCGTTTTTTTTTTTGTTTGTTTTTTATATATCCACCGGGCACTCCCACAACCCATGTGATTCTCGAGAAATCGTCCCACTGAGCAGTGTCAAGTCAACTGGTGATCACACAGTTTTTATTTCCGCCTTCATAATAGTAAAGGTCTATACAGTCTATGGTTTTAGCTTGCAGGCTACATCCGGTTTTCATCACCTGCTTCTGTTCCAGGTAGTGGTGGAATCGGACGAATCTTAAGACCACTCAGCGGCAAAAAACAGTTGTGCTGAAGGTTTAAAACACTGGTATTGTGTATGCTGCCTGGCTCACTGCCAATGTTTACTGCTGGGACTCCTAGCTTGTACGTTAAATGGCTGTAACCCTATTACTTCATACCTCTTGATTTGTGTCTATCCTACTGTCTACTTTATTCCCTTATAATGCCCATATTTAATTCTGTCATTTTTTAAAACTTATCCTTGCACTGCTATATAGTTTTTATATTACTATGTCTACATAACCTTGCAATATTGGACTTTTTTGCACTACCACCATGACACACACTCTTATAGAGCACCTTACCTGTCCTGTCACTGCAATAGTCTCATGCAATACATCCCTTGGTACATTCATGTGGATTTTTTATTTAGTATCTTTTTTTTTTTTTATTGTCCATATTATTCATGTGGATTTTTTTGTTTTGTTGTTATTTGTTATTTTATCATCCTGTTTGTGATGTATGTGTATGTTGTGTGTGATGTCTTTAAGATACTGGGACCTTGAATTTGAGGGGCAATTTGGATTACAATAAAGTATCTATCTATCTAGCTATCTGTCTATCTCTAAATGGAACAGAGCCATCATTTATATTATTTAACATCATGTTTACCAAATAAACACTCCGGCACATAGACTGCTATAGGGCCAAACTAAACATGAAAATATTAGTAATTTATTTTGTGGCACGGAGCAGAAACCTGACTTTGACTAAAAAAAATAGTGAATAGAAATAACATAAAAATAGAGATGTTTGGAACTAGCTTTTTTCGCTTTGAGATGAGAAGTTCTATACCACATTCATGTCTGTTGCATGAAGCTAGAGCTAGCCAACGGTTAGTTTTGCATAAAGACTGGAGTCTGGGGGAACCTGCTATCCTGGCTCTGTCCAAAGCTAAATAAATAATAATCCACCTACGAGCACATCTGCGTTTTACATTATATCTTGATGGTTGCTCAATCCATGCACAAACATAAATCTAAATCAAGGAATCAACAATAAAGGTACTCATTTAAAAAATGTCCTTGTTTAAATAAAAACCTATTTATTTAACAATGACTCATTATATGTTTGCGTTCAACCAAATTTTAAAAGTTACCTGGGACTGATGAAGTGGTGGCTGTACACTTGGGCTGCGCATCCAAATCACCAAAGAAACTTATAAACACCTCAGCAAGGCCATTTTAAAGGATGTGTGCAAGAAGTGGGGCTGTGCAGAGGCCGCGCTGGTTTCAATGAATCTAGACGAACCAGCAGTTGACAAATGTATCGTCTCCTCCTTCAAAGAACACCTGATGAAATCAAAAAAGCGAAGTGCCATCAACAGATTCTTCTCCTCCTTTCAGGGATGCATTGTTGATTGGACTATGGTTGGGGGGGTTTGTTCTTTTCTTTTGAATGGTAGGCCAGAAACCAGTGGATAGCTTCTATAGGCCAGAGGCCAGTGATTGGCCTATGTTCGGTGGATAGCCTCTGTTGGCCAGAGACCAGTGCATAAAATATACACCAGTGTATGTATTAGTGTATATAGGACAAGGACAGAGAGCAGTGATTGGCCTCTGTAGGACAGAGACCAGTGTATAGTGCATATAAGAGGACAGAGACCAGTGTATAGTGCATATAGGAGGACAGAGGCCAGTGTATAGTGCATATAAGAGGACAGAGACCAGTGTATAGTGCATATAGGAGGACAGAGGCCAGTGTATAGTGCATATAAGAGGACAGAGACCAGTGTATAGTGCATATAGGAGGACAGAGACAGGGATTGGCCTCTGTAGGACAGAGACCAGTGTATAGTGCATATAGGAGGACAGAGACCAGTGTATAGTGCATATAAGAGGACAGAGACCAGTGTATAGTGCATATAGGAGGACAGAGGCCAGTGTATAGTGCATATAAGAGGACAGAGACCAGTGTATAGTGTATATAGGAGGACAGAGACCAGTGTATAGTGTATATAGGAGGACAGAGACCAGTGTATAGTGTATATCATGGAGGACAGAGACCAGTGTATAGTGCATATAAGAGGACAGAGACCAGTGTATAGTGTATATAGGAGGACAGAGACCAGTGTATAGTGTATATAGGAGGACAGAGACCAGTGTATAGTGCATATAGGAGGACAGAGACCAGTGTATAGTGTATATAGGAGGACAGAGACCAGTGTATAGTGCATATAGGAGGACAGAGACCAGTGTATAGTGCATATAGGAGGACAGAGACCAGTGTATAGTGTATATAGGAGGACAGAGACCAGTGTATAGTGCATATAGGAGGACAGAGGCCAGTGTATAGTGCATATAGGAGGACAGAGACCAGTGTATAGTGCATATAGGAGGACAGAGACCAGTGTATAGTGCATATAGGAGGACAGAGGCCAGTGTATAGTGCATATAGGAGGACAGAGACCAGTGTATAGTGCATATAAGAGGACAGAGACCAGTGTATAGTGCATATAGGAGGACAGAGGCCAGTGTATAGTGCATATAAGAGGACAGAGACCAGTGTATAGTGTATATAGGAGGACAGAGACCAGTGTATAGTGTATATAGGAGGACAGAGACCAGTGTATAGTGTATATCGGAGGACAGAGACCAGTGTATAGTGCATATAAGAGGACAGAGACCAGTGTATAGTGTATATAGGAGGACAGAGACCAGTGTATAGTGTATATAGGAGGACAGAGACCAGTGTATAGTGCATATAGGAGGACAGAGACCAGTGTATAGTGTATATCGGAGGACAGAGACCAGTGTATAGTGCATATAGGAGGACAGAGACCAGTGTATAGTGCATATAGGAGGACAGATTAAGAACATTAAACCCTTAAACCCTTTTAAGAAGCACATTTTATTAAACCAATCAGGAATTACATTCATTTGTAATACAAGTACAAAAATCCATACAGAAATGCTCATACTGAACATCAAGCACTCTAGTAAGAAAGAGGAATGTCTCACCTGGGGTATAACATAACCAATCTGACCAAATAAGTGCTCTCCATCAGGACGTTTGGAGAGCAACTATTATATAATAGCTTCAAATGTGAGACTTGTTGATACTATACCCAAAAACCACAGCATTGACCAAAGATCGTATAGTCAGGACAAGATAATCCACTTCACCGCCTACTCCGTCACCCAGCACCCACAAGCAACGATGGTGATGATGATCAGAGGAACAAGTCGTATCTTGGTGTTGTATACGTTTATTTTAGGCAATCAAATCACTTTTCGGTGTCCTCAATGCTCCCCATGATGCTGTGTTTTTAGTGGCAGCACAGATCCAGTCCTGTATGTCTGGCCACTTACGGTCTGCAAATATATAACATAAATGATGCTGCTCATTGTGAAATCTTTGTGTAGGCCTGAATTAAGTCCATCCATGACAGGAAATGCATTGCCGACATGCAGGTCACCAAGCTTGAAATTATACATTTGTTGAACCTGATGTTTATAGGCAAGAGTTTTGGCAATATTTTTGAAATTGCATACCACACGCGCTTGCCTTTTCACTGGATTATGCCTGGCCTCAAATCTCATGTACCACGATTGAGAAAGAGGTCCAAACAAACAAAGCATTCATGGATAGTGTACCATAACAAATGGTGCTTCGGATTCAGATTTCGGCAAAACAACTTCTTGTAAAGCATATGATGATCTATGATAAGCTGCTCAAGAAACACAGCAAGCCCAGCACTGACAACAGGTGCAAAAATAATGCTGCAGATTTCACAAAAAAAAAAGAAGGAAATAAAAGTCTCCTGAAATAAAGAAAGGTTTAGTCATTTGAAAAACACCATTATTTAAAGAAACACCTATTTATTTATTTAACTATATTGACTCATTTATATATTTATATTTGCCTGTAAATATATATTTATATCAGGATGTAGGCTATTTCATAGGCATATTTATTTATGTATGTATGTATTTATTAATTGATAGTTTACTTCGTCCATAAAGCAAAATAAACACACCGTTTTATTATACTGTACAATCATGGAACACCCCCGCCCACTCTTAACTCTCTGGGAATCAGGGGAGTCACGTGGTTCTCGATAAATGCTGAGGAGGATGTATCAAGTAGCAGTCAGATGCAGAAACCTTACTTCCGGCTACTTCCAGAATAAAAGCTCTATACAATTTGGCTGTGCTGCAAAGCCATCTGTAGACCTTGCCATGCGCCTCACATGGTGGCAGAGGAGCTGATCATTGAATAGATGAGTGTGTGTCTATGCAACATAGGCAAACTTTAGGCAAAAGTGGTGCCTGATGCAGGAATAATGAAGCAAGCTAATGTCAATATGGTACATTGCAGACAAAATAACATTTTTTAAATTGCTTTATATACAATATAGTACTTTTGGGGGGAAAAAAGTCAATAGGTAAATGTTATTCAAAACCAAGTCATCACAGACTAACAATAAAAAACAGACACATTCTTTTTAGAAAATTATGAATATATATTAAAAAAAGCAATAAACAACAGCTCAAGCAATGACTCCAATTTAACCACAGCATCTCTTTAAACAAGGCACACTTAGTTTCATGATACCAAAGATGTAGACATTGATCAAGACTGGTGTCAGGACAGTATGAAAACTCAAAATGTTGCATGTTTTTTTTTTTTATATATATCTCACTTTACTCTGAATATGAAGAGCTCATCTGTAAAACAAAGAGAAGAACATTAGCAGCAGGACATAAATCTATAATATATATTTATGAGAATTTACAAAGAATGCAAACTTACGGTGTCAACGTCAAAGCATAGGTGCTCGTTGAGCATGTTAAACTCCCCAGGAGTCATGGGCGGCTCAGGAGACTGACAGGAAAGTGGTGTGGTGCTTGCATGAGAGCTGGGATGACAGAGAAAGAGAGAAAATACAAGTGAAGGGACTGCTTCTGTCTCATGTAGTATTTTCTAGATCCTTTTTAGTTTTCTTATTATGCTGTAGTTTGCAGTGACAGGACAAAGAATGCCCCATAATCAACATCTATTCCACAATGTTTAGGGTAAAACTTCTGATACATTTTTTCTTTTAACTATCACAAAAAGTAAGTCGATAAGGGGTCTCATCATATTATTGAGCCCATGTTGAACCCAAAGCTATGCCCTTGGGTCTCATGCAGGCCTGCTGCCATAATTGCTGACGGCGGGCCTGGTCTCACGTAGTCTTCACATGAACTCACCGCAATTCCGAGATGGGGATCAGGGTAGATGCTATGTATGGATGGACTGAAATATTAACAGAGATACGAGAGAGATTAGTGTTGTAGCCTACAATCTATTCAACCACCAAAGTTCCAAGCCAGTACTAAGACATGAGCTCTAAATGGAGAAATGGTTTTGCACTCTCACCTTTGCTTGGCTGGCTGTTGTAAAGCCGTCCAAAGGCTTCATCTTTGGGGATGTCGGGGTAGAGGAACTTGAGCGGGTTCTCTGGGACAACCCCGTCTGAGATCACTTTGTAGTCTCGTATGATGTCGGCAAATGGGAGAGCGCTAAGCCGGTTTTTAGTGTAAGGCTCCACAGAGTTGAACTTCACCTCTCCTGTTGTATAAAAGTCACTGTTAGCAAAAGCTGAGCATTATATCAAGGAAAGACAACAGGCAAGAAACACGCCTGAAATATATAACTTGACTTACATAACTGACCCTGGACAAAAAGTACGTCAAAATACACTTTAATGAGCCAAATGGTATCACCATTGTCGTTGTGCTCCACCCAGGTGAAAGTGATTCCTCCGAGGTGGCTCTCACTGAAGCGTAAGAGGAATGTGCCCGGCCGTCTGTCCTTCAGCAGACAGCGCTCCATCTCTTTACTCACAAAGCCCATGATGAAGCTGCATGGATGGTGTTAGTAAAAGAGAAAAAAAGCAATTACTTTTTCCTGCTTCTTGTATCACTTTTTTTAACAGTTTTCTTACATTTTTACATTGCTTTGTCTTTGCACTACCCATTACTGTATGTACAATTGAAGCTTATCAAAACTGGATAATACAATTAAAGAATAGGCAAAGACAGTAACAACTGCTGCAATTTTAACACTTGTGCCCTCACTCAGGCAAGAATGTCAGAGCTATTTGCTATTTGTGAGTGTGTTTTAAGCTTTTGCATTTTAAACCTGCTAAATATAAACTGGAGCATAGTAGTTTCTGAGTATTACTTGACTTTCTCTGCCTGTAGTACTGCAGTTTGACAGTGTAGAACTAGTCAGACAATAACTGACCAAAACACGCATGCTGCTAAATATAGTGATACATGCCAAGTCCATAACATGCTTCACATCTAAAATTGTCTCACTAACAGACCTACAGTGCTAGAAATGTTTAACTTATTTATTGCGATACAGGTGGAGTTTCATTGTTTGACACCGACCAGACAACAAGAAAGACAGTTAGTGAGAAACATTTACATTGCTGGACTAGTTCTTGGCCCAGTCTATGCTGGTTGCCTGGCAACCTCACGGAGACAACAACAGAATCAAACAAGAGATAACCTGTTAATCAGTGAGGTGCTGGTTAGCAGATTTTGTTACCTTCAAAACAGAGCCAAGCTATAGGTGTTTTCTCGTTTCCAGCCTTTAAGCTAAAATAAGCTAAGTTAACCGGCTGTAGCTTCATATTTGGCGTACAGACATGAGAGTGATATCAATCTTCTCATATAACTCTTGGTAAAAAAGAAGCCAATAAGCATATTTTCCAAAATGTCAAACTATTCCCATAGTCTTTAGAGTTTCTCACAATGGCAGGAAGTGGAACGACTGACAGACTTCAAACGTGTCCTCTTCAGCAAAGTGAAAACACATTCTAAACACCACCCAAGATGGACAAGCACATAAACTGCAACATCATCCCTTTGATAGGAAGTAACATTTTCTTTTTTGAAAGGGTGGTCTCTACTTAGAGAAAACAAAGCACAAACGACTGCTCCCACATCTGGTCAGAACTTTGTTTAGGTGCATGAGTGAGAATCCAGTGCCTCAGTACAGACTATTCTCATCCAGGGAATCATAGTAACATCCTAAGAGGAGCAGTCCTACTGTATAGCAGCGATTTATTGGGACAGTTGAAGAGGGTGGACAGTGAGGTGGGATGGGAGAAATAGCAAGTTAGCCAGTGGCTTACTTCTCATTCCAGACCGGCAGCAAATGCTTCTTGATGAGCTCCAGGATGGAGTCCAGCCACATCCAGAAACCGAAGGGCTTTCCTGGAATATTCTCCTTGAATAGAATAGAATAGAATAGAATACACTTTATTCTCCATGAGGGGAAATTTGTCTTGGGCATAGTGCTACAATCTGCTGCTTTAAAACATTCCAAAATCAACATAAAATCAACATAAAAACATAAACATAAGATCAACGAAGCATCTAAGGACATAAAAGAAGGATACGTATGACGATACAGACAAGGATGAAGAATGTACGACACATGGTAACAGTAGAATGAGTCCTTTTTTTACATTTAAACATTACATGAAATATGTGGTGCAAATAAGAAATGGATGTCCAGGATCAACAACACAGCATGGGACACAGAACATGTTTTCTGATTGGCCACTAGATGGCACAACCATATTGGAGATGGGACCACGTGGTGCATTGTGGTAAGCCACATACGTACTTATTATTACACACTTACCTTTGAGAACTTAGACCAGGACACTTGATAGTCAGTACAGGAGGCATGCTGACCTACAACAACATACAGTAAATAACATAAGTGACAGCACTGAAGTACCCAACACCCAGTAGGGTGGCAGTTTAAGTCAGTAGCTATGGGTCCTGAGAAAATGAGTATGGTGCCAAACTAAGTTATGCCTTATTCTCATACGTCAGCCTCCAAAGACTATCAGCTATCATACCAACGTTAACCCATGGGGTCTGAATACAAAGTGCCAATCACCAGGTGGAAAAAAATCCTTTAATGCCATTCCAAACATGTTATCTTGTGTTTCAGTAATCCCCAAGTCTACAGTCAACAGGTAGTCTGAAAGCTAGAGGGCGAACATACCGAGGAGCTTTTCCCCCAGCATGGTGAGCTGCTCCCGGTTGAGGCCTTGGCCAGCAAAGGTGGAGAACTGCCAGCTGAGGACCTCGGAGAGCTGGCTCCAGGTGGCCCGAGGGGGGTTCCCAAAGAACGCCAAGTTCTGTGGATCATAGGAAAGAGGAAGACAAAAGATAAGAGGAGAGGAGTGGGGATGTGGAAGTAGTTTTGGAAAACACCTCTTATTATATAATGCATTCCGATTCACTAGCAGACGTACCGGAATTGGATGTGAAACACACAACATACAATAATAATGTTACAGTGTGTAAAAATTGTCTAATTGTTATTACGTGATTACACAAGTTTCTGCCATCGATTAAAAATAGTGAAACTTAGCTTACCCCTCATTTCGCCATAGCATTATGCTAATGTTATAGAAAAATTGCCCATTTGCAGTGGGTCTTTGAAAAGTGTGTTAGCTCACCCTGGGCTCATCAGTCAGAAGGTTATACCACATGACCGACGCCCAGCCTCCAGGCAGCTGGCTCACGTTGGAAATGACCACCAGTGGCAGGGAACACGTCTGGAAGGATGATACACAATGAGAAAGCGACATCGACAACAGAGAGCCAATCATCGAGGGAAATCTACGTTGCTTCTGACCTCCAGATCAATGGTGAGGCCCTGCACTGTAAAGCAAGCCTCAAAACTGAGATAGTGAAGTTCCTCTGTCACAGAGAGGAGACCCTGCAGAACACACAAAACACACATCCATTTCAGAGTCTGTCCCTCTTATACAGAGACATATTTGGTACAACAAATTTAGAATAATAATAGTATTTTTAGACAACAATAATAGTAATGACGATTTCAAAACCACTAAAATTTGTGTTTTAAAATGAAATACATTGTGTTTTTTACGCAGACATTTCAAAATAATCTTATACCAGAATCTTATACCGGGCCATGCCTAGCACAAACACATTGACACATTACAGTAGCACAGGTATTTAGCGTTGTGTTAAGAGACCACTTTGCTGGTACATCAACGGTCAACTCCATCTGCATTTCTTACCTCGTTCCCCTTTGTGCCGTTGATATATTTCTTCTCTTTCAGCTGCTGTAAGATACAAACTCAATGTCAGTAACAGAAAACCAAACACTTAAATTCACCACTAATGTTTTACACCATATCCAAGTGTAAGTGAAACTGGATTTATCTACTGAAACGGCACGATAGCTACTGAGAGCTGATACAATGACATAAAGTTCTTAAAGTTATAGGGGGAAAACAGCTTTTCCTCTTATGTCGGGAGTCAGTGGAGGACTGGCTATGTGTAGTCTCCAAGTATTATTATATATTTTCTGATAATATATGACACATACGCATTAAAGATGTTTCCGATAACAGAATCGTAAAAAAGCCTCCGATACTGCCTAAAATGCTGGTATCAATATCGGAAAGTATTGGAGTTTATGCAGCGATCCCATACCACGTAATTTAGCCCAGAAGAAACTCTACTTTAAAGTAGTTTATATATGTTCTGTCTGGATAATAAAAGAAATGTTCTGTGGCATTTCATTGTTTGTGTTTGTTCTGTGTTCCTCAAAGCGTTTAACCTGAGCCAGACCATAAAACAAAGATATAAATGATATCACATCCATACAGTGATGGTAGTATACAGCTGTTAAAACATAATAAATAAATGACACACTGGTATCTGATCGGTATTGATACGCAAGTTCAGGTATCGGAATTGGTATCGGGAAGAAAAAAAATGGTATCAGACCATCTCTAATACGCATAAATAAAATCAGACAGTGAGTGGGTAGTCTTACCAGGTGTCTAAACTCCACTGAGAGGCAGCCATTTGAGTAGTCCTCAATGTCCATCACTTTAGTGTTGTTGGTCAGGATGAAAAACTGACGACTTCTGAGGAGAAAAACCAGGTAAAAAGAGCCTCGTGGATTTGTGGATTTATGCTGATTGCTGACTGTTTATAGATGATACAAATGCAACTGCTGAAATCTGAAATGTGAGTACATTTTTCTGTATACCTACAATTTAAAAAATGACATGTTTTGTGTATGGTTACAAAATACAAACTCCAGTCTCAAAACCCTCTTGCACTATAAAAGAAAACAACTTGTTTTCAGATTGCTGGAACAGCTTTTACAGTAAATCTGACAGCTTGTGCTCCTAGGAGTGATGACTCTCTCCAGCTAAATATTCTGTTACAGTAAAGTATTTTTGTCTTACAGTGAATGCGGAAAAAGAGCTGTTTGTGTCATAGGTAAAGAAAAAGAAAAGAAATTTTTTTTACTTGCTTATAAACTGTGCCATGAATTTCAGGCAAAACACTTTGTAGGATTTTGGAAAGAACCCATTTCTTGAAGCAGTCAAATGATGTATACCGTTTGCAGTACCGACCGCAGTATCACAACATGTCTGTTGGCCACTGTTCAGGCTAACCTACTGCTACACTGCTTTTATCTGTGTTAAAATTAAACATCAGCAGTACGTCCTGTCCTTTGTACTCACACTCTGCCAGGAGGGAGGTCCCTAGAAACACACACACACACACACACACACACACACACACACACACACACACACACACACACACACACAAAGATTAGCACTAAAACAAATTAATCTGAGGAATATGACTTTTACATTGCATAGATAGATGAATATATATATATATACACACACAATGGGGAGAACAAGTATTTGATACACTGCCGATTTTGCAGGTTTTCCCACTTGCAAAGCATGTAGAAATCTGTAATTTTTATCATAGGTACACTTCAACTGTGAGTGACGGAATCTAAAACAAAAATCCAGAAAATCACATTGTATGATTTTTAAGTAATTCATTTGCATTTTATTGCATGACATAAGTATTTGATACATCAGAAAAGATGAACTTCATATTTGGTACAGAAACCTTTGTTTGCAATTACAGAGATCATACGTTTCCTGTAGTTCTTGACCAGGTTTGCACACACTGCAGCAGGGATTTTGGCCCACTCCTCCATACAGACCTTCTCCAGATACTTCAGGTTTCGGGGCTGTTGCTGGGCAATACGGACTTTCAGCTCCCTCCAAAGATTTTCTATTTGGTTCAAGTCTGGAGACTGGCTAGGCCACTACAGGACCTTGAGATGCTTCTTACGGAGCCACTCCTTAGTTGCCCTGGCTGTGTGTTTCGGGTCGTTGTCATGCTGGAAGACCCAGCCACGACCCATCTTCAATGCTCTTACTGAGGGAAGGAGGTTGTTGGCCAAGATCTCGCGATACATGGCCCCATCCATCCTCCCCTCAATACGGTGCAGTCGTCCTGTCCTCTTTGCAGAAAAGCATCCCCAAAGAATGATGTTTCCACCTCCATGCTTCACGGTTGGGATGGTGTTCTTGGGGTTGTACTCATCCTCATTCCAAACACGGCGAGTGGAGTTTAGACCAAAAAGCTCTATTTTTGTCTCATCAGACCACATGACCTTCTCCCATTCCTCCCCTAGATCATCCAGATGGTCATTGGCAAACTTCCATAACGGCGTAGTGTGTTACTATTGGTTTTCTTTGAGACTGTGGTCCCAGCTCTCTTCAGGTCATTGACCAGGTCCTGCCGTGTAGTTCTGGGCTGATCCCTCACCTTCCTCATGATCATTGATGCCCCACGAGGTGAGATCTTGCATGGTTCCCCAGACTGAGGGAGATTGACCATCATCTTGAACTTCTTCCATTTTCTAATAATTGCGCCAACAGTTGTTGCCTTCTCACCAAGCTGCTTGCCTATTGTCCTGTAGCCCATCCCAGCCTTGTGCAGGTCTACAGTTTTATCCCTGATGTCCTTACACAGCTCTCTGGTCTTGGCCATTGTGGAGAAGTTTGATTGAGTGTGTGGACAGGTGTCTTTTATACAGGTAACAAGTTCAAACAGGTGCAGTTAATACAGGTAATGAGTGGAGAACAGGAGGGCTTCTTAAAGAAAAACTAACAGGTCTGTGAGAGCCGGAATTCTTATTGGTTGGTAGGTGATCAAATACTTATGTCATGCAATAAAATGCAAATGAATTCTTTAAAAATCATACAATGTGATTGTGAATTTTTACAGGTCTGAAAATTATAGACCTCTACATGCTTTGTAAGTAGGAAAACCTGCAAAAGTGGTGTCCTTGTAAGTTTAAAGATAGAATACTTTATGTGCACTAGGCAGTAGTGCTAACCAGTTACAAACATTTAAACATAAAAATCTCACTTGTCAAATGTTGTTTTCACTTTCAGCTGATAATCCACTTCTGGAAGTTTAACCAAGAGTCTGGGAGAGATCAGGAAGAGAGAAATTTTTTTTTATTGAATTCTCAACCAGCATTACTGTTAAATATTGAACTAAAGACTGAGGTTTAAACAGGAATGAAAGAGTCAAATATAGCTGAAAAAATAACCATCAAAACATCTTGTCCTGTGTCACGTAATGATACCTGACTTTGGTGGTGAACTGTACTCCGGTCTTGATAATGAGGGGTTTCTGTGGATGTGTGGGCATGCATGGCTGCTTCTCCACCACAAACGAGCTGAGAACAAACCACACCGCATATGATTTACACAGTTTCCACCATGTTCATTTCACTTGACAGCGCATGCCTGTAGAGCATTCAAGCCACCAGTTGGTTGTGTTGGTCCTGTATTGAGTACCTTACTATATTGTGCAATGTGATGTCAGTGCTGCGAGTACAGGAGGAAGTTGTTCATACATGTCAGTGTTCTCAGCTCTGCATGTGTTTACAGACCTGACAAAACTGTTAAACTTCAAAGCAAAACGTGAAAACTGGTTTCAAAATAAGACTTACTTAATCAGCTATAGTAACAACTCACAAAAGTGCTAAATTAAAGGGTTGCACATTAGAATACAGTAGTCATGATTAGTAAAGATTATTCAATTAATCGGTTTGAGTCATTTTTTATTAAAAAAAAGTAAATATTCTCTGTTTCAGCTCGTTGAATGTGAATATTTTCTAGTTTCTTCTTCTTCTTTTTTTATGCTTAATTCAGATAGTCCCTGGGCCTGACGTGAACCCTGGCTGCTACAGTAAGGACTCAGCCTTAATGGAACACACTCTAACAGCTGAGCTAGCAAGCTAATGTTGCATTGTGTTGAGAGTACCTCTTGATGAGGTGATAGATGAGGTATTTGATTCGCTCCTCCATCTGAGGTCCTTGCAGGGGGATTGGGTCACTTTCGTAGGTGACCTTAACAACCAGCTCCACCAGTTTGTCCAGCTGACGCTTGATCTGGAAGAGACTCTGGGCCGTCAGAGTAAACCTGAGGGGGACAGGGGACAGATTATTTAATATACATGACCTTTTAATGAAAGTTCAATAAGAAAGGCTCCTTTTAATCACTCATACATAACATCTCTCTCTGGCTTCTACTCAGTGGGCTTTCAATTTAAGTAGTCCAACCAGATCTTGCCACAATCTCTCTTAGCCAATTATATCCTTGCTGTCAAACTTCTAAACTTCAGACTACGATACCTGTTCCTCAACGATACTTTCTCTTTACTAATTTTATAACATAAATTTTAACAAAAAGAAATTACAACTTCACACATTAAGGCACAAATCTTTTTATATTTCCCCTCCTACTACGTGAGCCCCGTCTCTTTGCGTAACGTAGAGTTTTTCCTGCGTGTCTCTACGACGTGTAACGTTAGACAGCCAATCATCAGCATTATTATATCTTGGAAGAAGCATGCTGCATGCTTATTGGCTCACAGACGCTGATGAGATTTACTCCTTAGTTATTGAAATTTGTCATTGAATGACGAGGCATTTTTCAATACTCAATACTAAGGAGGAAATTCGGCCGGTGCCTTAAAAGTATCGAATTCATATAATGCACAACAATGCATGTAACTTTAATAACATTCAGCTCATTACTAGTCTATATCCACGACGTTCTAGTTCTGGGATTGCTCCGGTACAATTCCGCCGGATGTCCCTTTTTTTTTTGCCGGATTTCCGTTACCTTCCGCTTTCTTTGTGTTGGACTGTTTGCAATGACGATTGTGATTGGTTTAAAGAAATGCCAATAAACCAGAGCACATTTTTCTCCCATCCCGGAATGCTGTGTGGACTAGCCAGACCCTCCCTCCGCAGCGCTGTGGAGGAAGGTCTGGCAATGGGAGACTAGCTCATTACCAACTCTGAAGCTGGTCCAGGCCGGTGAGCAGCGGCCCGCCGATGGCGGCGATCTGCTGCCGGCGCTTCCAGTCCTGCAGCTCAGGGTTGAGTTGGGACGTCATGAGGTCATTGATATCCTTGATCACAACATCCATCTTTGACAAGATCTCCTAACAAAGGATATGCATAAAATTTTTTTTTTAAAAAACAGCTGTGAGGGTTTAGGAACTGTAAATGATCAGATGTCTGTATTTGTACACTGATGAGGTTTGTGTGAGGCATCTCTTTGTCTTTTTGTTTTTGATTGGGTGGAGACATCCCTCCTGTGTCAGAGCTTTGCATGATGATACCAATGCTTACCTTCCTTTTAAAGTCGAGCCTGTTCAGCATTTCCTGCAGTCTTGTTACTTCCTGTTTCATCGTCTCAGAGTTCGGTCGAGGATCTGTTGATTCTGAGACACACACACACACACACACACACACACACACACACACACACACACACACACACACACACACACACACACAGGATTGAGCATAATCTTGTGTGTTGCAGGCTGTGCAGTTTTTGCACAGTGGTTTTCACAGGGCACACCTCGAGACTGTAGGGTCTTGTAGCGGAAATCAAAGTCATCCTGTATGTCCTCGATGTATTTCACAGCCTGGTCCATCAACTAGACAAAGACAGATATTTAAGTTTGGATGCATTTAATTGGATGGAAATGTAGTTAATTTCTTTGTTTTGATATTCCCTGAAGCATCTGTTTGTTTCCTTTACCTGCACGCTGGCCCTGATGAGCCCAACTCTGTTGTCCATGTTCTTCTGCCTCTCAAAGGCCACAGAATTCTGCAATGATTTCTCCAGTGGACCCTGTTGGAAAATGTTGTATATATTGTAGGGCTGTCAATCTTCCTCTATAATACTATTCGAATTCCATTTGTTATTTTATTTAATATTCGAATAATATTCGAATATTAAATGCTCAAATTCATCCTGTTATTAATATTTACGATATTACACAGGCTTATGGATCGGCAATGCCACTATCAGCATGTGGTTGTTGTTACACATTCTGTCCACTAGAGGGACTACAAACATTACAAAACAAACTTTTGAAAACAGGTGAGCGCTTTCTTATTAAAAATAAAACAGCGGGACAAAATGAATGACTTTAATTTGTCAACTTTAATGTACCTTGGCTCAAGCTCGTGAATAAAATATTTAAATCCAGACCCCTGCGTGATGTTGACCGGTCTCATATCTTTACATTTGAACCGTGTCAGTTTGTCCGTTATCGCCTGGCGGACAGCTGGTAAGCTAAGCCCCGTGATGAGGAGACAGGCAGAAAAAATGTCATTCTTGCCCATTTTTAGCGGCAAGGGTGTAACGTTGTCATGTGTGTCCTCAGGTCGCTTTCCGCCATTTTTGATAGTATTGTGATTATGATACCGCGTGGATGTACATATTAAGGGAACGTGTACGATTGTGATACGATTCAAAAACTTTATTGTTCATCAGACTAAACAAAAGCATTTAATTTTCACATGCGTGTAGGCCAAGGCGACGAGAAAGGCAAGATTGCATATAAAACATTTAAAAAATTCATGAAAAAGCAATATTCGAATAGTAATTTTAGCATTCGAATAGTATTGCTTTTTTTAATATTCGAATTATTTTCGAATTTCGGAATTTGTTCCAACAGCCCTAACATATTGTATATATATATATATATATATATATATATATATATATATATATATATATATATATATATATATATATACACATGTCCCTGTCCCTGTTTTTTTTAATTTACTTTTTTATTAATTTAGTTTTGCAGATCATAAGCCAAGCTAATCAAACTACTTATTTGACCTGTCTGAAAAGTCAGGGGATCACTAAGCTCGTCACCAAGCTCAGAGACCTGGGACTCAACACCACCCCCTGTGATTGGATCCTGGGTTTTATTCTGACCTGCAGCCCTTTGCTGCATGTCATCTCCCCCCTCTCTCTCTCTCTCTCTCTCTCTCTCTCTCTCTCTCTCTCTCTCTCTCTCTCTCTCTCTCTCTCTCCCCTTTTGTGTCTTCGGCAGTTCTATCAAATAAAGGCCGAAAATGCCCAAACACTTTTCTTTAACAAAAGAATATCCTGACCGGCTGCGTCACTGCCTGATATGGCAGTTGCACCGCCCTTAACCGCAGGGCTCTGCAAAGGGTGGTGAAAAAATCTCAGCACATCACCGTCCATAGGGGACCTCTTCACCCAGGGGTGCAGGAAGAAAGCCATACGGATTAACAAAGACACAGTGCTCTGCCTGCTGCCGGAGCAGTGTGTTTTTGTTAATCCTTAATCCAGGGACAGCTTCATCCCACAGGCCATAAAACTCTGAACATCACATCAACATCACATATTTACATCTCATGATGCATACATACATTTCTACATGTCTTTTCTTTTCTCTTGTCCATCAGAGGGTCAAGAGAGTGGAATTCAATCCCAAACCACCACAGACAGTTAAACTAAAATGATTTATAACGCATGTATTCTGTTAGTTTTCAATGTCAACATATATGCATTTTACTTATTGTTTCCTCCTAGATTACTACTGCTGTTATTGTTCTTAACAGCTGTGTCTGCTCTAATATTTTTACCCTGTACTGTGTTGCTTTGTTGTGTTGCTAATCGTTCTGCTTCTGTGAAGTTTAGTTTTGCTTGTGTCTTCCTTTTAGTTTCTTTGTATTTTAAAAAGCCTTTTTTTTAACATCGAGGGCAGGGGACTACAGATGAAAAATAGCCTTTTGGCTAATTCTAGCATTTTTAACCCATGGAAAATCATGCGTTTTATTAATTTGCACTGTCCCCTTTCATAAAGAAACGGAATTGAATTGAATCCAGTCTTATTCATTTGCAATACTGTCTACACAAATTATATTTCATATTTATGTTACTTCATTTTCACTTTTTAAATGAGCATTGTTGTTTGCCTGAGGCACAAGATTTCCATTGCCAATGACTACTTGGTTATTGCGACACTTACAGTAACATTAGCGACATAAATGTCACGCGGCATTGTTTCTCGGGAATGAAGTGAAACGGCTGGGAAAGTAGGGGTGTATATTATACATTGCTGTTGTTCCTGGTACTAGCTCTGATTTACCAGTAACAGCAGCATCAGCAGTTATTAATCAACCAGCGGGACTTTCCCTCTGAAGAAGACAATGGTGACAAACCTGTTCCTGCATGCAGGCGCTGGAGAGGATACGGCGTTCTTCCCTGAGGCACGTGGAGATAACCCTGGCCATGACAGCAGGGTTTGTTGCGTATTTCACCTGTGGGGCCACGCACACGCACGCACGCACGCACGCACACAGAGAGAGAGAGAGAGAGAGAGAGAGAGAGAGAGAGAGAGACAGAATTATTCCAGGTTACAAAAACACCCAAGCACTTGGATTTCATTAATGTTAGCATAGAGATATACAAAAGCAATACAAGACCCGACAGCATAAGGAGGTTTACATGTTTGGTTTAGTTTCCACAGTGTCTGTTTATCTTGCTATCTCAGAGTCATAGAGTCATCATTGTCTTCTCAGACACGAGGTCTTTACTGGAAGTGTTTCAAGATATTTAAACAGAAAAGGAATGAGGTTAAAAAAATAAAAAGGACTATATGTCAGTCATAATGAAAGTGGAAATGGGCCCACGGTGTGCACAGATACTTGGAGAATAACCAGTTTTCTTCAAGGGCGTGACAGTATAACCTGTAACCGTAACGTTCATTAGACTCTGAGAACATTCTGAGGGTGTGATCCTTAGGAAAATACTGATGAATACTTTACAGCTTGCTTGAATATAAGAAGATTGTTTTTTTTTTTTTAAGTAATAGAGCTTGTTCCTGGAATAAATAACAGTATATTTATTGGCTTTTGAGCAACTTGTTACTAGCTTAATAAGCTTAATATCAAATTGGAAAACTTCTTTGTAAATATTCTTTCTGGAGGGCTCCTAAGAAGCTTTGCGCTGGGGAGAGACGTGTATGATGGGCTTATGGTGTTGTCATTTATACATATGTTTATTTGGTTTATGGTTTATTGTCTATTTTGTTATAATTGTGTTGAATGGTCTGGAATATTGTAGTTACTGTGTCATCTTTTCTTGATTTTTGTCAGGGTGGGTGATGGTGATGAGGAGGGGGGGGGGATGTGTTAATGTGGCGAATTGTATATTTTGTATGTTATTTAAAAAAACAAATACAAAAATTGTTAATCACAAAAAAAGAAAATAATCAGTGCTTGAGGCTCATTGTTTTTAAAAAAAATATTATTTTGTAATTGAGTCGATTGTTTTAAAAAGACACACCAGTGATTTACTGATGCACTTCTATAAAGTTGTGACATGAGACAGATATTTAAAAGAATAGTCTAAATTAAGAAACAGAGATATCCTGACTTTTAGACCCTCATTTGGGTCAAGCTCCAAAAAACATCCTACATTTCCCATAATGCAACCGTGGCATCTTTTCATTAGACCTTGCCTAGTCTTGCATTGCCAGACCGTCCTCCACGGCGCTGCGGAGAAGGGTCTGGCAAGTCCCCACAGAATTCTGGGATGGGAGAAAAACGTGCTGTGGTTTATTGGCATTTCTTTAAACTCGTGCTGTCAGCATTAACGCGTTAATCGCGATGTGATTAAGGGCCGAGCATAACGCGTACATTTTTTTTAATCGTATTAATCGCATGCCGCCATGTATTAATTTATTTTCACTTCACTCGGCCTAACAGGCACTATTTTGCCGTACTTCCTCGTAACACATCCTGCTGCTGCAGGAATAGCAACGCGGATTTCGGTTCCTCATTCTGGTGCCACTGATATGTCTGCACTTCTCTCTGATGCTCTGAAACAGACGTTACAGGAAACAGAAACATCGCTGCACGTGACGCTAGTTAACACTATACTTGACAGCAGCTAACGTTAGCCTACCGCTAGCTAGTAGCTGGATTAAATACGGTTACAATGCTGACAGCTAATGCTAAACGGTGTAAAGTTTGTCTGTATTTCACTGTTGAGGATTCAACACCGGGAAGTAACAATCTGCAGCTGCTGTTGTCGGAAAACACAGACGGTGCGTTCAATGAAACTGGTAATTTACAGCTTCATGGTGCATTCAAAGTTGTTGTTAAATGCCCTTTTCCCATCTGGTGGTTGTTTTTGTCATTCAACAGCTATTTACTAGTGAAATAAGTTATTGTTATAGTGATTACATTATTATTAAACATTTAATTTTGACAATTATGGCCTTAGCAATAAACAAGCCATTCTTTAATGTCACCAACTGTTTAGTACCCTTCTTTTTTTTTAACTTTCTTAAAAAGTATCGGTTCAGGCACCGTTAAGGCACCGGTACTGTTTTAAAAGTACCGCTTTAGCACCGGTATCCAAACCAAACAATACCCAACCCTAATATTGACTCTAGATTAAATATATAATCAGTGTTGGGGAGTAACGGAATACATGTACCGGCGTTACGTATTCAGAATACAAATTATGAGTAACTGTATTCCGTTACAGTTACAATTTAAATAGTTGGTATTTAGAATACAGTTACATTGTTGAAATCAATGGATTACATGACGATACTTCTCTGTTTCACGGGTTTATTCACTCTCGCAACTCCATGCATTTCCCAGAAGTCCCAATATGAAAACGAAAAAATTAGCTATTTGCGTGAGGCAGGAGAGCGTTTCTATCCTGGAAATTCAAACAGCATTTCACATTAAAGAAAGAGAAGGGAGAACCAAATATAACTGTGCACTGTAGTGCAACTTCTGCTTGCCAGCAACCAACTTCCTTTCAGTGTCTAAATTACTCCACCTCCAACCTGAAGAAGCATCTTAAAGTAGGTTATTTTTAGCCAAGGGTAGTCGTCTGCTGTGGTTTTACTGGTCACCTTGCTATTTTATAGTTGTCCGACGTGATGATTTACTATCCCCAGGGCCGTTGAAAGACTATCCCCGTTTGACATGTTAGCTAACGTTAGCTAAAATTAGCTCATGGTAGCTTAGACTGCGGTTAGATTTTTGTAGTATGCAGTTCGGGACTACAATTACAAAAATCTATCTGCTTGTTCAGGTACACATTCAGCCAGTTGGAACAGAAGAACACACCAGAATAGGCCTGTTTAGTAAGCTGTATGTGATGGCTGCTTTCCTACTTATAAAATGCAATTCAATGTGGAAGTAATCCAAGTATTCAGAATACGTTACTCAGATTGAGTAACGTAACGGAATACGTTACAAATTACATTTTTGGGCATGTATTCTATACTCTGTAACGGAATACGTTTTGAAAGTATCCTTCCCAACACTGTATATAATAAACAAATACAAATCTTCAAATCAAGTTCATAAAGTCATTTTCTTTGCATTAATTTGATTCCCAATCAAGAGCCACTGGTAAGAATTGCTTTCCATTGTTAATATGTACTTAAAAACAGTTCTGAAATGCAAAATAATAGAATTTTAATCATTTGATGAAGCGATTAATCACGATTAACTATAGAAATTCAACGATTAATCGTTTGACAGCCCTGCTGCAAAATAGCCTCAGGAAGGAACTTGTTTTGGTGGAACATGTGTATGTTCAAAAGTAGTTTTAGTCGTGCAACAGAAAACTCAGATTGGACAGATAGTCTAGCTAGCTGTCTGGATTTACCCTGCAGAGATCTGAGGAGCAGTTAACCATAGTCCTCACAAATCCACCAGAGTTTAGAATGCCAACACAATGGAAGCCCAAGTGAACGGACATTTTCACTGGACAATTTCCAGCAGCACTGAAGCAACCCTGGAAGTGAAACGTCAAGGATATAGATTAGACCTTGCCTGGTACATACCCACACGGCTTTTTCGTCAACTTTTTGCTCCCAGTCTGTAACACAGTGTCCTGTTACTACTTTTCAAGCTGAGAAAACCCTGATGACATCACTATGACATCATCAGGGTTATCTGGGTGATTCTATGGGGATTATAGGATAGGCAAAAATAAGCCTTGGCTTCAGCCTATTCTTTCTTCAATAAGCTAAGGTGGCAAATTGTGGGAAATAATTGTTTCTTTCATGTATGTTAATCAGCTGACATTTGTTTACATTCCTTCTGAGTGATATATTACTGTTTCCAATTGTTAAAGATTCATCACCTCTGGAGTGCAGCAATGCCTTATGTTCCTTCAGTGTATCTAAAATACGGAGCAAACACAAACTTTCCCTCAGCCACTCTCCTGCCTCCACCGCTGCTTCTACCACATGATTCTCATGTTGTGCTTGAGATTTAGACAAAGATTGTGGTGTTGTTTTGCTCATCAGCCCATTCAAAAGCGCACTTAGAAAAGTACGGAAAAGTCTGCTGTGGGAAGAGGAAACTTTCTCTCGCCTCCAGGTGTGACTTAGTTTTAGTGCATCAGCATCATTGCCAGAATGATGACTGACGATGCATCAACACACACCTACACACTCTTTGGTTACAGTAACACTGATGTCATTTAGCAGCAGCCAGCAGCAAATTAGTTGGGTTCAGTGTTTCTAGATGCCATCCACAAGCTCACTTCTCTTTAAGCAGACCTGCATTATTTAGCATCTTTGGTGCTTCCCTCTTACTGCTGCAGTGTTTACCCAATACACATCTCAGAGACCATTTGTCAGCCAAAGCGGCAGCGTGCAGACATTGTCTTTCTACATATTTCTGATAAGCATCAGTAAAAGATCAAACATTTCATTATTACATTCCATTTCAGTTAGCTGACGCTTTAATCCAAAAGCGACTTCCGATAAGTTCATTCAACCATGAAGGTAAAAACTCAGAACACCAAGAATCACATATACATTAGCTACAAATAAGCCAAACTACAAAGTAGTAAGACACTTAAGTGCAACATTAGTTTTTTTTTTTATGTTACATTGCATCAGTGGGGTTTTCTTGAGGAAGATTTTGCTTGAAAGTGGGTGATAAGAAAACCGAATAGAAGAGCGACTCAAACACAACTACGTTTTAAATTAGAGCTGGGCGATGTGGAGAAAATCAATTATCACGATATTTTTTAACAAATACATTGATATCAATAATGCGAACGATATTGTACGGTTGACAATTGGTGCTTTCACAAAATATTTACACAATGAGATTTGTGTTAAATATTCATCAGTAATGTGGATACAGTGACTAAGTGGTTAAAGGCAAATAACAGATGAAGAACAGATAGAACAGTCTAGTCAGTTCAGAAAATGACATAAATTAACTGTCATGCAGCCTTTAAAACCAGGAAAAGACAACACGTATGTCATATTACGATGTTCAAAAAAATCACAACATCGATATAATATTGATACATTGCCCAGCCCTAGTTTGAATTGTGATATAAACTTCACACATACACATCACACAATAACAACAACAACAACTCTCAAACACCCTCGACTATAGCGCACCGGAGTAACTGCTTCCTCTGAAAAGTATTGACTCTGACACACACACACACACACACACACACACATTCAGACACACAGGAAACAGCGGTATGAGCCTCATGGGTTTGTTCTGCAAAGGTATAGTCTTTTCCAGAATAAAATATGTGCTGAGGCTCATGACGTTGCTGAGCTCTGACCACAACATCCTGTAAGGCGCCTGGACCAAACTCTGCACTCCCATGAGCTCACCGAGAGATTACCTCCACCACATGAAAACATGAAAGAAAGTAACATGGGAAGTCTTCTTTCCCTTAACACATAACTTGTGTACTTAGTACAAGTATTTAAGCAAGCCGTAAGTACATCATTTGTAAAAGAATTGCCTTTAATGTTGTGTAAAATGCCAAATAGTCATATCAGTAGTTGCATGGCCCCTTCCTTTGACATTTGACTCAGTGAACAGTAGAAACTGCTCTCAGATAACGCAGAAAAACAACACAAAAACACAAAACCAGCTACGCATTCGATGTGACTTTTCATTCGACTTCCCTCTCACCTCTAGTACACATACTTCTCCTTATTGCAGATGTTTTAGATTTGACTGTCAGTCAACTGTCAGTGTAGGGCTGTACTTTAGTTCTGCCGTGAGGCACGCGAGCAAGTGTTGGGCATTTTATGTAAACAAAAACAGAAAAGTTGGGCTGAGATAATTACATGTTTGAAATGAAAAAGTTTGATCTTGTTATGATGAAAACAATGATCAGACTGAAGACTACTGTAATGTAGGCAGATGTCTATACAGGCATACAAGCAAATGTACTGTAAGTAGATGTGGGAATACAGAACAGACTAGATACACAAAAATTATTCTAGGGCTTTTGCCTTTCCTTCCCTGAAAATATTGCAAACACCAGGGATCTGCAGAAATGTAAATGTCCCACATCATGCTCATTATCAGGTTCATACTTGTATTTTGGTTTTCTACTGGAACATGTTTACATGCTATAATTTTTCTCATACCGTCTGTCTGAATATACATGTATTCCCCCTCTGTCTGAAACGCTCCGTTTTAGCGCCTGTGTCTTTTTGCCCTACTGAAAAAGCCCAGTCTGCTCTGATTGGTCAGCATTTGGTCACCATCATTGCAGCCGGGGAAGAACTGTAACCACACTGTAGCAGCACTTCCTACACATATATGGTTTAGTTGTGACATCACAATGAAGCCCCTCGACCTGCTTTATAAAAAAAAGTCATGGAACTCTCCCCTTTTACAAAATGGGACCTTTAAAACTGTTTTTCATTTAGGTTTACCTTTCCCTGCCATTCCTTGTTCTGTCAGTTACCCTCTAAATTGTGGTATTTCATGCTTTTAACCATGCTCGTTCTCCCTGCTGTACCTTTTGCCTGCGTCCCATTTTGTAACCTTTTTAAAAGCAATTTTGAAAGAACCACATTTGGATCTTTTTCCTCCACATGGATCAGTTCAGACCACCAGTCTCACCAGTTGTTTAGCATCAGAGGTTCTTGCCCCCTACAACCTTTGTAATGATACATGTCAGCTAAAAAGGACCTACCGTGCAGTGAGATCGCTCTCATACAGTTTTGATGCCACCTTTGTTATTGCAGCAGCACTTCCTTTGTTTACTCTTAGATGCTTCTGTCTGTCTAGATACACTGCTATTTCTAGCAGTATATGTTAAGGTGAAAATTGCTTATGCCATTCATGAAGTACTGTATGAGCATGTCAGACTATGAAATGAAGTTTAGATTTTAGAAGTGTCTGATTTCCCCCAATTAAAGTACAGTGGTGTGAAAAAGTGTTTGCCCCCTTCCTCATTTCCTGTTCCTTTGCATGTTTGTCACACTTAAGTGTTTCGAACATCAAACCAATTTAAACAATAGTCAAGGACAACACAAGTAAACACAAAATGCAATTTGTAAATGAAGGTGTTAATTATTAAAGGTGAAAAAAAATCCAAACCATCATGGCCCTGTGTGAAAAAGTGATTGCCCCCTAAACCTAATACCTGGTTGGGCCACCCTTAGCAGCAACAACTGCAACCAAGCGTTTGCGATAACGTGCAATGAGGCTTTTACAGCGTCCTGGAGGAATTTTGGCCCCCTCATCTTTGCAGAATTGTCCTAATTCAGTTTTCGAGCATGAACGGCCTTTTTAAGGTCATACCACAACATCTCAATAGGATTCAGGTCAGGACTTTGGCTAGGCCACTCCAAAGTCTTCATTTAGTTTTTCTTCAGCCATTCGGTGGTGGACTTGCTGGTGTGTTTAGGATCATTGTCCTGCTGCAGAACCCAAGTTCGTTTCAGCTTGAGTACACGAACAGATGGTCGGACAGTCTCCTTCAGGATCTCTTGGTAGACAGCAGAATTCATAGTTCCTTTTATCACGGCAAGTCTTCCAGGTCCTGAAGCAGCAAAACAGCCCCAGACCATCACACTACCACCACCATATTTTACAGTTGGTATAATGTTCTTTTTATGAAATGCAGTGTTCCTTCTACGCCAGATATACTTGGACACACACCTTCCAAAGAGTTCCACTTTTGTCTCATCGGTCCACAGAATGTTGTCCCAAAAGTCTTGGGGATCATCAAGATGTGTTCTGGAGAAAGTGAGACAAGCTTTGATGTTCTTTTGCTCAGCAGTGGTTTTCTCCTTGGAACTCTGCCATGCAGGCCATTTTTGCCCAGTCTTTTTCCTGATGGTGGAGGCATGAGCGCTGACCTTAACTGAGGCAAGTGAGGCCTGCAGTTCTTTGGACGTTGTTGTGGGGTCTTTTGTGACCTCTTGGATGAGTCGTCGCTGCGCTCTTGGGGGTAATTTTGGGCGGCCGGCCACTCCTGGGAAGGTTCACCACTGTTCCATGTCTTCGCCATTTGTGGATAATGGCTCTCACTGTGGTTCGCTGGATTCCCAAAGCTTTGGAAATGGCTTTATAACCCTTTCCAGACTGATAGATCTCAATTACTTTCTTTCTCAATTGTTCCTGAATTTCTTTGGGTCTCAGCATGATGTGTAGCTTTTAAGGATCTTCTGGTGGACCTTACTGTGTCAAGCAGCTCCTATTTAAGTGATGCCTTGATTGTGAACAGGTGTGGCAATAATCAGGCCTGGGTGTGGCTAGAGAAATTGAACTCAGGTGTGGACAACCACAGTTATAGTATGTTTTAACAAGGGGGGCAATCACTTTTTCACACAGGGCCATGATGGTTTGGATTTTTTTTCTCCTTTAATAATAAACACCTTCATTTACAAATTGCATTTTGTGTTTACTTGTGTTGTCCTTGACTATTGTTTAAATTGGTTTGATGTTCCGAAACACTTAAGTGTGACAAACATGCAAAGGAACAGGAAATGAGGAAGGGGGCAAACACTTTTTCACACCACTGTATAGAGACAAATACAAAGTACAGTGAAACACAAGAAAGTTAACAAAATGATTGCATAGTGCAAGTATTATAGGAAGTAGAGCAACTTTAAAAAAAAGTCTTGGTTAGAATTCAACACAAAATAAAGTCCCTGTTGAAAATATCGGGTTAGGGTTAAAGCAGGGGTGTCAAACTCAGTATCACTAAGGGCCACACTGGAAAAAGAGAATCACATCAAGGGCCAGACATGTATAGTTCATTGACATGCTTTTATTTCATCGAAAAAGTCAAATATCTTTGACTCAATTATTGCATGTCTCATATAGTCATCTCACTTACAGTTTGGTCCACATAAAGCCCTGAAAAAGTCAGCAAAAAAGTTCCAAAGCCATCCTAGAATTTAGCAAATCGAGCAAAACAATGAATACATTTTCTAAGTAGGCTACCACACAGCTGACTCACAACAAGCTCTTTCACAGCAAGAATATGCAAACTCTCTGGTTCTGGGGGAATTTTGTTTGGAATTTGGAATGTTTTTGGTTTGGCGCACAACTAGGTGGGCCAAAATGTATTGTGAACCTAAATTGATATGCAGACCGGATCAGAATGTGTGAGGGGCCGGATTTGGCCCGCGGGCCTTGAGTTTGACACGTATGGATTAAAGGATGGTGACGCACCTGTAGCTGCTGTTGAATGATTTTCATGTTGTGTCTTTGTAGGAAGTTCTGCTCCTGTAAGCGCACCCTATCCAACTGGGACAGTAGGTTGGTGAACAGCACCGCCGCCATTGACTCATCGTTAGCTGCGATGTCCCTGAAAAGCAGACAGTGTGTGACGTTTAGGACATTTCCAGCAGAACCCATGAGGAAGAAGAAGATAGCTGATGCTATGCTTGTAAAGCAGAAAAGGTAGACCCAAATAAAGTAATTCTGGTTGTGCTATTACTTTTCAGTTACACTTTGTCAGCACAACTCCCCATACAATACTAACTGCTAATAGCTTCTCAAAGGGAACTGTATAATAATGTAGGCTATGACTTCCTGACGCAGAGATCATGAAAGGAGGTAATAGTCAACTGAACCCAGTTGGTTGCTCTGTGATGGTTTGTAATGAAGCCTGACATGTTTCTACTAGCATGCAAAGTGTTTGATGCAGATTAGGGTTGCACGATATTGACAAAATTAGATATTACGATTTCGATTATGAACATTGAGATATCGATATTAATTTAGATATTTTTAAACATATGTGAAATTACAAAAGTTACGGGAAAATGCATCAAAATAGATTCATAACAGATTAAACAAGTCTTCTTACAACACAATGTTTATTTCAACTGATGGTCATATTAGACTGGTACAACCTGAATAAATAAATAAATAAGGACCATGTCTACAGAACAGGACATGTTTTACTGGTTGGACAGTATCAAATATATAAATAAAGAGAACAGGACATGTTTTACTGGTTGGACAGTATCAAATATATAAATAAAGAGAACAGGACATGTTTTACTGGTTGGACAGTATCAAATATATAAATAAAGAGAACAGGACATGTTTTACTGGTTGGACAGTATCAAATATATAAATAAAGAGAACAGGACATGTTTTACTGGTTGGACAGTATATAAAGAGAACAGGACACAACTTTTCTTTCTCTTCTCTGATTCGTTCCGTTTAGTTATCTCTATCTATTTCATCACTCCCACTGTCACTCTGTTGAAATATGAACCCACGTGGTCCGCTCCATAGGGTTTGTCACGTAGTGGACCCGTGCGCTGACGTGTTCTAACGTGTGCATGTGGCACGGTAACTGGCCAATGAAACATGAGCATTATAGCGTTTCAAGCGGACTCTAAATCAAACACAACTAAGCCACACAGCCAACGGACGGGACGCAGCGCTCCACAATATAAACTAAATATTGCATACTTATTGTGACACTTTCGATATATTGCGATAACGATATTGAGTCGATATATCTTGCAGATGCTTGCATATATGCGACTGCTAACATATAAGCGTGTAGAGGGCAATATTGCATTTTTTTCCAGCAAAATGTTGGTATGAGTGTTAGCAAGAATGACCTGTTTACACAGAAACATTAGCATTCCTTTTTAATCATGTTTCTGGCCCTTTTCTTTTTTTGGGGGGGGGAGTCAATTCTTATAGTAAACATGAACCTGGTTGCTTCTTTCTTGTACAATTTAAGAACAAGTTCTCTAAGAATCTATTTTATATCCAAGCAAAATTGGTATTGTAACTGAAATTTCCCTAAACTAATTGATATAGAATAAATCGGAAATGTAATCGAATCGGGACCATGTGAATTGAAATCGAATCATTTTGGGAAATCATTGGTAATATCCAGCCCTTCTCACCAGCTAGTCACTAACCCTGTCTGTCTGCTGTTTGGTGCTTAAGATGGGGAAGACCAAAACAAAGAGCTAAAAGGTGCTGAAACACACATTGTAAATGTAAAGGGTAAGGACCCCGTCTGCAAAAAACACATTTTCTCAATTACTCTTAATATTTTATTAATCTTTTGAGATACCAACATCAACCTCAATACACTAAAAGTCAATGTGATATACTGTATGCTTTTCACTCACACACACACACACACACACCGTACAAACACAAACACACACTACTCACCAATCCTGAGACTCGATCCAGCTGGAAAGACCCTGGCGGATGTCCATGGGGAAGTTATCATCATACAGGTAGTCCACATGTTCCAGGAGTCTGATCTCCAGCTGCTGAATCTGCTTCCACTGGGTCATGCTGCCTGCATTCAGACACCACAAAACACACACACACACACACACACACACACACACACACACACACACACACACACACACACACACACACACAGACAATGAGAGAATTACCATGCTTAAAATGGAGAAAAAAAAAGTAAAATAGGCTATCTTATTTTTTTGTCTATGATTGTTATGATATTTTCTACACATAATATTGTAATAATGATTACAGTTCAGCGCTATTTTTCTGTGTGTTACCTGTGCTGTTTCTGCGTTGCTTTTATGTCTGTCTCCGTTACCATGTGCACTTCTCTCTGACTCTCTATGACTTTCGTTTTTTAATGTTCAGGAAGCGACCTCATTACCTCTCAGGGGCTGTACCCTGTTACTGTCTATTGGCTGTATTCATCACGACATCCGCCCATCCAAACACACACACACTCTCTCTCACACACACGCACACACACACACACACACACACACACACACACACACACACACACACACACTTGTGTGTGGTGAGAGAGGTAACCATAGATATATAAACCAATTGTTCTATATCTATGGAGGTAACCTTTTACTGGCAATACGACCATACGTCACAAACGTGATACGGTGATACGGATATAGTAGTCCAAACAACAACACTTTTATTTAATGAACTATTTATGAAAGCTAGCATGGGTTAACTAAACTTCATTCCTGAAGTTATTAAACATCCCGAAAGGTGATTCCAGGTTAGGGTGACCAGACGTCCCCGGTTTCGGTGACCTGTCCCCGGAAATGTCCCCGGTTTTCACTTATATGTGACCAGACGTCCCCGGTTTCGGTGACCTGTCCCCGGAAATGTCATGTTATATTCACTTATATATGTCAATGGGTTTTCACTGTGACTGACAGACCCGAAATTGGAATGAAAGAAAGAAAACATTGACCAAACGTATAGTCGTGCACCCTACACACGCAGGCTCAAGACAGCCAGAGCAAGCGCTGCTCAGAGCTCAGAGATGTTCTACAATGTCCATATTTTATGGTTTTTTATGCTAAAATTACTGTTTATTTACATGGAGTCTGGTGGGTTTAGCGAACGCAATTTCGCGGACTTTTTATGTTTAAAAAAAGTATCTTACTTTTTAACAGAAAGGTCGACCTACTTAGAAATCCTTTCCATAATGTTGTCAGACACTTAGAATATTAATCCGAGCCTGTCAGTGGCAAAACAAGCACTTTTATGAACGTGAATACAAGCTGGACCATTGTCTTGTTTCACTGCTGCCGACTGCAGCGATCTCATTTAATACTGGACCAATGTCAAAGGAAAATATTTCCTCAATAGTTTTAATTGTATCCGATACTCAATGAGCTGTTGCAGAAACAAGCCCACCAAGAAGCAATAAAGCAAAAGCTGTCAGATAAATGTAGTGCAGTAAACATTACAACATTTCCCTCTGAGGTGTAGTGGAGTACAAGTATGAAGTAGCAGCAGGGGCGATTCAAGGATCAGACCTTTAGGGGGGCTCAGCCCCTAATGAGAATGTGACATGGATATAGTGCATGTAAAAGTGTTAACCCCCTTGCTGTGACAAATGGTTTACGAGAAAATTAACATTGAACTTACATGAAAGGTTACCATATTTTCATTCTGCATAAATCTCTGCACACAAATATCTCACAAACTCTTCACTCAACACATGCATCGGTACAACAAGCGGTTCCGGGGTAATCCAGTTTTGAAATTGCAACAAAATTTCTACATGGTCTCCAACTTTGGGTACAAATTATAATGTATTCTCATGTCAACTATTTATGTCAGCACAGACATTTTTGTAAATTGCTTAGCCAGTGTATCCCACCATAATGGTTATTATATTGCCAGATTCCAGACAATCCCACTTACTTATATACATCCCACTTACAAATGTGAATATATCTTTCTACTGGTATGCTTCCTAGTGACATTAATGCAAAAATATTAAGAAAAAACTATTCCACCTATGTGTGCATGGATAAGATTCTGAAGTGCAAAATAGTTCAGGCTACAGCCCAAATATTTCCATCCATAGATAAGAATAATCAAGTATAACCTCTGAATTTCTTTTCAAAGTGCACCAGATTGATGCAAAACGTTAAAATAGACAACATTTTCTTACAGGGGAGCATGCCCATGGACCCCCCCCTAGGGGGGCTTGTGCCCCAGTGCAGCTATAGGTCTAGTGAGGGGCAGTGTCCCTGTTTTAAGTTTTACAAAGATAAAAAACATTACCTGTTTTGGAGGTATTTACGCTTCTGAGCTGAAAATGTCCCCGGATTTTGACTCAGAAATCTGGTCACCTTATTCTAGGTGACTCTATCAACTCGACAGGTTTTACTGGAAACTCTGTTTCTCCTCTTGGTATAAATGTGTTCTGCACTTAGCAATACTTAAGACACGATAAGCAGAGATAACTAAATTGCTTTAAATATGCATTTTTATCGAGTTTTGTAGTAACAGCTACACTCCAGTCCAGCAGGTGGCAGTAAATCAGCTAGAAACAGTTTCGCCAGCCGGTGAACAACCACAAAGAAGAAGAAGCGGTCAGAGGTGAAAGTTGACATTAGTAAAAACATGGTTGAACACGGGGATATCCGCGTGGTTCACCGAGGTGGCAGTAAAATAAACTTCAGGGAGCCTGTCATAACCCATGACTCAAGGTGAGCGTGTCTTTTCAGTCCGATAATGATTAATATTTGGTGGAAGAGATTCTCGCGGTTGTACAGGTTTTTATTAGCCAGAGAGTCGAAGCCGGTGCTAGCCGTTAGCATTAGCAATATTAGCTGCTAGCTAACTGTTGATATTTGCTGCTGCTGTTTACAAAGTACCACTAGCTTGTCTCACCGACCACCTGGCAATTATCTCTTACGGTAAATTCAGTGACGCACATATACCATTAAACCATTAAACTGTTGAAGTCCTTTGCCCCGTAAACTAAGTGATTTCGTAAAAGCTGTTGTTGTGATGCTCCAGGTATCTGCTATGTGCCTCGGGAGAGTGCGTGAAGGTGTTCAGCACCTCCACAGAGGAGTGTATCCACGACCTGCGGGGACACACCGGCCTGGTGACGGGTGTGCTGCTCAAACCCTCCAACCACCTGCAGGTACACTCAACTCACCACGCAGTTTGTTAACGGCGATGGAAGGAGTACAGCTCTAACTGACTCAAATAGTAGCTACTCTCACAGTATGTGAGTAGTACTGCTCACAGTATAACGTTACTGTATGTTTATTGTAATGTATTTGATTTAAAGGGCCAGGGTGGCTTCCTGAATCGTATCTGTTCATTATGAATACAACTTACTTGTCAGTCCCTCTCCAGTTTAGTGATGGCCTCTAAACAAGCACATTCTCTTTTATATAATAAAAATGGTGTCCCCTGTTTATTTTGACAATGATTCCAAACGTTCATAAATGTCAGAGAAATGCTAGTCACAATTCCCTAGATCCGAAAGTGACGTCTTTGCTTTGTCTGAGCAATAGCCCAAAACTGTAATGTAATTGCAATTGTTCAATAAAGAGAAAATCAGCAAATGGTAACCGATAAGATGAAACCAGCAATTGTCATTTAGCTTGATAAATATTATTATAATTATTATTGTGAATCAATTATCAAAAACAATATTTCTGTTGATTGTCTCATTGATTAATTGACTAATCTTTTCAGCACTAACAAATGGTATGGATCCATCTGTGGAGAAAGACTAACTCAATAACAAATGTGCATTAGATTTGATAAGGTCTGCCATTAATCTTCCATGTATATGTGTTTATAGACGCAGTTGATTTTGGAATTACATGTATTTTTTTTTTCTTCCAAATTCAAGCCTTATCAAAGGTATTGTTACTGCCCAATATTTATTATCAGTGTGAGCAGTTTCACTGAGAACAATGTTTTGCCTTTAGCAGTCTACCTCCATGCAGGAAGGCACTGTTGCTTATATATGTTTTTGTGATTAATAATGTCATATTTAGAAGGAGAAGCAGCTGTTTTTTTTTTTATGTCCGTTTTTGGCACCACAAATCAAGTGCACTTAAAATCTATTTGATGGGGATCGGCTACATATTCAAAAATCATAAATGCCAATATCTCCAAACCCCAGCAAATCCTGCATTGATGGATTGTGCTATAACATGGAGTAGAGATTGATTTATTTTTCCGCGTTTGGGTAAAAAAAAAATCCTCTAAGCATTTTTAAAGCATTAAATTATATTTTAAAGCTGCAGGGGACGGAATGCAAAAAAACCCCGCCAGGATTTGAAGTAGAGTGAGACCTCTTCATGCATCTCTTCTCTCTGTCGCACGGGCAATGCGTGTGAAGAACAGCCAATAGAAGTATGAAACGGTTGCTGTGGAACTTTTTTTTAGCTGTTTTGCTCTTCATATGTTTAGGCATGTGATTGCATGATGATTGATTGCACCTGGCAAATATCAGGGGCCACGTTATGCCTCTTAGTTGCTACATACATCACTGAAATGTGATATAGGGAGTTGCTGTTCATATAAGGATTTCATTGTTACATTTAACTTCTTTTCCTGTGACAATGCATACTGGTTTTTTGTTGCAGGTCTACTCTTGCTCAGCAGATGGCACTGTCAGACTTTGGGACTACACAGATGGCATCCTTATTAAGGTACAGCTTGATTCTTGTATTGTTTTTGCTCCAGTCTTTGCAGTCAGTGTGGTTTGTCCCAAATCTCTTCCCCCCCTTCATGTTGGTTAGTGAGCGTGTGTCACAGTTTCACCTGTATATTTGTACCCTCGTGCTTAGTGAGGAAAGCCGGCCATAGCAGTTTGACTTGATGCACAGGGACTCGTTAGACTAGTGGGTTGAGATCGCTTTGCGACAGAGCCTGTGTTGCGTTTTCTCTGATGTCTGGCAGCCACGTGTCACAGCTGTGTGATCTCTTCCAGACTTACGTCATTGGATACCCGGTTTACTCCATCTGCGCATCTGCAAACCATGAGGGGGTCATCTTTATCGTTACTCCCATGCTCAGTGACAAAAGATCTGGTAGGTTTGACATCTTTTCGAAACGTGGTCATTGCTTAGGTGCGATGCCTGAGCTGTTTCAGCATCCATTAGACATCCTGTGTGCTTTGGCAAATGTGACTTCAGTCTAAACCCAAAACCTTGGCAAATAGTACCATGCACTTCGTCATTCCGCTGCATGAAACCAAGAGGTGAGTGATCAGTAATAATTCTGAAATGGTACCAAACTGCAGAACCAGGCTAGCTGGAATGCTAGCTGTCTTTATACAGCTTTACACTACTACTTACAGCACCATGTTATTAAAATGTGCAGCAGTGGTTTTGTTGCTTATAGTGGTAATAAATCAAAACTTCTGAATAAATCTAACCTGAATTTGCAATACTGAGATGTGGTAAAGCTTCTTTGTGTGGAATACTTATTTGTGGCAAGTCAGACCAGGGTATCCATGTGTAATACTGTCTTTTACAGTGTCTGCTTTTTGATGCTTCCACTAGGAGTCACTAGTCACATCATTCTCACGAGGGCTTTAACATGTGTGAAGTAGAATTTGGGTAAGAAGGTGTGGTAGGCTGATGTGTGTGTGTGTGTGTGTGTGTGTGTGTGTGTGTGTGTGTGTGTGTGTGTGCGTGCGCGCGCAGATTTATTCCAGCTGGTTGCGGTAGATCTTCCACAGAGCGGAGATCAGCTGGTGGAGGCCCGAGAGCTTTCTGCTGTGCTCAGCGACGTCAGCTCCAACCCAGCAGCCATCGTCTTCGGCAGAGGGGTACGTACACCACCACTGCTGTCCCCAACACACCATCTGGAACAGTCACACTCCCAAAAGTGATATTTCTTACATGGATTGCTGCTGTAGCAGAGGGATATTTACGGTGGCCGACAGGGGCAAACGCCCCGCAACTTAAGAAAACGCACGCAAATAGACAAAACACAAGCAAATTAAGACGCATGCGCAGCATTCAGCAAACGCGCTGCAAATGCACACAACACAACCAAATACATAAACGCGCTGCAAATATGAAACGATGCAAAAAGAAAAGCACACAAACCCAGAAAACAAATGCAACAAAAAAACGCAGCATCCAGATTACACAACGGAAGTTCTGACTGTATATTAGACTATATATTAAATTCATATTATTATTATTATTATTATTATTGGTGCCGTCCCCGAGCTTCTGCTTTTCAAAATAGGTCCGCTATGTGTTTGTACTATGGTGTGTTTGTGAACTAAACAGTACGGCAATCATGCTAATGAATACAATAACTTTCTCAGCAGATGTCTTACTTACAACACGTTGGAGTTAGCAAAGCAGTTTTGTGTTTATATGTGCGAGCGGGATTTATTCAGATTGATAAATCCCACGGTAAATTGGCTGGTTTACTAAACAGGGAGGGACTATAAAGCCTGTCTGTTTTTTGTATTTCAAGAGTGAATTGCTCCACAATATGAATACAGATTGATCACTTATTTTGTTGATAACCGTTGTTGAATAATCACAATATTACACTTGAGGAGGCCTATACTTCAGTAATGCACCTTTCGGACCTCGAAGTTAAACCCTCTCATGTAATATGGCTTAAACAAACGTCAACGTTAAACGCTGATGCAGTTTTAAATGTTTTATTACCACGAGTTTACAGACGTCTCTGCTGATTTGAGTGTCGCCTGTGACCTGAGCCGAGACACAGCCACCAAACGAGAGAAAACATATCTCAAACATAGACTTAATATTTACAGTCTATGCAGTTGATTTCTCTCTCTCTCTTTCTTTCTTTCTTTCTTTCTTTCTTGGTTTTAAAAACTCCTCAGGTTTTAAATACAGATCCTTGGTCAGCCTTCTTGCATGTCTGTGTTAATGACCAAATGTTATCTTCCTCACAGGGGGAATATATTGCTTCAGCTAATGGTTTGCACCTAGAGGTCTACTTCTTCAAGAAGCAGAAGTCCTACAGGTGAGCCACAGTGTGAGATACTTCAGTTATGAAGGTGGGAGTATTTCATTGAAGATTGGAAAAGAATTGGAGATCAAATCACTTTAAACATTTAGTTTCAAACCCAGTGAACCCCCAAAAAACCCCCATCTCACCGCATTAGATTGCAAATACCACAAAAACATGTCTCTGCCATTTAAACGCAATATTATAAGTAATAAAAAAAAAGAAGAGAAAAGGTGTCCTATGTGACAAAGGTCATGAATCATAAAACGCTGATGATGTTCACAGAGGATGTTCTATAACGCCGCGTGTCTGTCATTGTGTGGGTCGTTAAAAGGTTTTCCCTCAAAGAAGACAACAAGAAGGGAGGCAAGAACACATTCACGTGCGTCGCCTGTCATCCGAAAGATGACTGCATTGCCACGGGGCACGAAGACGGAAAGATTCGCTTGTGGTGAGTGTAGTAATAACGACGTGAAGCAAACTTGAAGCATATGCGCTCACGTGCAGTGTTTTGAGAATGCTGAACATTATTTAGTCCAAAAATCTGCTACTCCCTTGTGTTGCAAGCATTTTTCTGATAGCTGCACCGTTCGGCTCTACTCCAGTAGCATGATGGGGAAACCAACTTTGTATCGTTTTGTCACAATTTACCTACAGTATTTTCTTAATTTTTCCCACTTTTTTTCTTATTTATTTTTAATTTATATTTGTATTGGAATCTCAGTTGATGTACATAATACAGCAGAACACGTATCCATCATCTTCCAATTTTATATAGAAGAGAATAAAATACAAATTAAGCATAAGGTAAATAAGTAATTGAGGAAACGGGAAACAAAAATAAGTTAACAGAATTTGCACTAACCAAGGTAAAGCATACATTTCTTCTCATTCTTTAAGGGGTGTGTGTGTGTGTGTGAGAGAGTGAGATCCTTTTTCCTTCTAACATTACTGTTCATCCTTTCAGGAGAAACTTCAACCACAAGAAGGAGTACACATACTCCACCTTGCACTGGCACCACAATGCTGTCAGCTCGCTGTGCTTCACCCCAGAAGGTACACCCATGTCATTACCTGTCTTATGATTGCTTTCTCTTTCCCCATCTATTTCAGAGAGATGTATTCCTCTCAATCAAGCTACTGTAAGATCTCAGATGGGCAACTGGAGTTTTTGTCCTGCTTAAAAGATGAAGTTTCCGTTTACAATGGCCGAATGAGCTCAGGTTTTTGTCTTGCGTTTAGAAAAAAAACTCCCTGTCGCCTGCCCTGTCTCTGCCTCTGTATCTATGTTGTCTTTGTTTTACCAGGCACCAACCTGTTGAGTGGAGGCATGGAGTCGGTGCTCGTCCAGTGGCGATACAAGCAAGAGAGCGAGCGGGACTTTCTGCCCCGCTTGGGTTCGGCCATCACACACATCACTGTTTCGCCCGACGGAGCACTGTTCTGTACCTCACACAGTGACAACAGTAAGGAGCTGTAACCTGTATTATGCACTCTGGTGGAAAAAAAAGAACGAACAACAAGGGGTTCATTACATTTCATTTATTTTATTTTGAACAAAACTAAAAATACACATACAGCGTGTGTGTGTATATATATATATATATATATATATATATATATATATATATATATATATATATGATGGTAATAGAAAGCCAGCATCAAGTGGCCAGTAGCATTACTACATCATTAATGCCCTATGGTTGCCAGTGCCACTTGGTTTGAACCCTGCAGGCTTTACATTTGAGAGCCCAATTTGCTCCCCAGAGCTCACATCTGTCTCCTTGACTGATAAAGTTGAAAAATGCAACACCAACTGCAGCTGTAAAATGTGTAGACGGAATAGTCCGAGATTTCTGTACGAAAGGAAGGCTGTGGTAACGGATTTCTGTCTGTTCTTGTTTCAGAGATTACGATCATCCAGAGTTGTGTTAAAGTGTCGGCTGTCATTCAGGGCCTGGTCAAAGGTGAGTACCGTCTGTAGGTGGCAACGGCACGTACATCGACCATAAACATATCATCATAAATAATCTTCACAGTTCTTGGAGAGCAATCTTGCTTCTATAAGGATGATCTTGCCCATTTTAGAAAAATAACCTCTTTAAAAATATCTAATTTCAAATAACTAAATTTGACTCTAGGTGATCACAGTGCTGTGTTCAAAGACGTTACCAAAAGTGATTTAGGAAATCAAACAAAGCCCTTTTTTAATTAGATATAACCAGCTGCATTAGAATCGCCCGGAAAGTCAGCACACCATAAATTTCACTCTAGTGGTGGTGATGAATGGATGCAAAGGTCTGATCACCATTAGGATTGTTGTAGTGTCTGAATGAAATGTCCTCGTTAGCAAGTCTTATGTCATATTTAACCAGAAACATCTTGTCTTAGTTTTTAACTTGGTGGAAATAACACATGGTTTGTTGTTGTGTCATTCTGTATCAGTGTGCAGATGCAAATTGCATCCTGTAAAACCTTCGGGAATTTCTGAGCAATTGTGTCTCTTTGCTGCTCGCGTTGAACCTTTTTTTCTTCATATGACATATCAAAACGAGAAATCAAGGTTTAAATCTGCCAGGTTATTCTGTGCACGTAAAATAAGCAATTGATTCTCACTCCTTTTTTCCCCTTTCTTTTCTCGTGGTTCAGGAGAAAGTGTGAGGACAGACATGATGGTGGACCCACGCAGCAAATCCCTGGTGCTGAACGGGAAACCAGGCCACCTGCAGTTTTACTCCCTCCAAAGAGACAAACTGCTGTACAACGTAAGCGCTCTGCTTTAAAAACAGAGCCAAATAAGCCAGACCAAGTTATTTTGTGGATCATTTTTGGAAGCTTTTTATGGACATAGTATGCCATTACAGCACCTGAAATTGCATCAATGTGGTTAGGAGTACTTGGAGAGAATGTATTTCGATAACAAACAGAAGACACAACCACAAATCTGTTCTGATCCACAGGCTCACTTACCAGTTGTGTCACCTTCGTGTGAATTATCTGTAATAACCAAATTCTGAGGTCTGTTGTCCTCCGTGTTTCCCACAGCTGGACATAGTGCAGCAGGAGTACATCCATGAGTCCGGCCTGGAGCAGTTTGAGGTGGTCAAGGCGGCCTTCGATGCCTCTGGCAGTTGGCTGGCAACAGTGGAAGAGAGAAAACAGAAAGACGCTGAGCTGGAGCTGAACTTAAAACTGTGGGCATTTGATGAACAAACACAGAGGTACCTACGTCTAAAACCACAAATGACATTTTTATATGCTGGTGTTTCAGTCAGTCATCGACACGGATTAAATTCAGTGGTGGACTGGTCGAAAAAGTGTTGAAGCTTTGTGAATCACACTGTTGTGGAAAGATTACGTTATTTTGGATTACAAAAACAAACTACACCACTGCATTGTCCTTTTTTTCAAGCAGTAGTTTAGGACTAGGGCTGCACAATGTATAGTTTTTTTTTATCGTCATCACAATATCAACTGGCGCAATACACACATTGCAAAAGGCTGCAACATATCCATCCATCTTCATCCGCTTATCCGGGGTCGGGTCGCGGGGGTAGCAGCTCCAGCAGGGGACCCCAAACTTCCCTTTCCCGGGCCACATTAACCAGCTCCGACTGGGGGATCCCGAGGCGTTCCCAGGCCAGGTTAGAGATATAATCCCTCCACCTAGTCCTGGGTCTCCCCCGAGGCCTCCTCCCAGCTGGACATGCCTGGAACACCTCCCTAGGGAGGCGCCCAGGGGGCATCCTTACCAGATGCCCGAACCACCTCAACTGGCTCCTTTCGACGCAAAGGAGCAGCGGCTCTACTCCAAGCTCCTCACGGATAACTGAGCTTCTCACCCTATCTCTAATGGAGACGCCAGCTACCCTCCTGAGGAAACTCATTTCGGCCGCTTGTACCCTGGATCTTGTTCTTTAGGTCATGACCCAGCCTTCATGACCATAGGTGAGGGTAGGAACAAAAACTGACCGGTAGATTGAGAGCTTTGCCTTCTGGCTCAGCTCTCTTTTCGTCACAACGGTGCGATAAATTGAATGTAATACTGCACCTGCTGTGCCGATTCTCCGACCAATCTCCCGCTCCATTGTCCCCTCACTCGCGAACAAGACCCCAAGGTACTTGAACTCCTTCACTTGGGGTAAGGACTCATTCCCTACCTGGAGAAGGCACTCCATCGGTTTCCTGCTGAGAACCATGGCCTCCGATTTAGAGGTGCTGATCCTCATCCCAGCCGCTTCACACTCGACTGCGAACCGATCCAGTGAGTGCTGAAGGTCACAGGCCGATGATGCCATCAGGACCACATCATCTGCAAAAAGCAGCGATGAGATCCCCAGCCCACCGAACTGCAACCCCTCTCCACCCTCGACTACGCCGATATCCTGTCCATAAATACTACAAACAGGATTGGTGACAAAGCGCAGCCCTGGCGGAGGCCAACTCACCTGAAACGAGTCCGACTTACTGCCGAGAACCCGACACAGCTCTCGCTTTGGTCGTACAGAGATTGGATGGCCCTGAGAAGGGACCCTCACCCCTGTACTCCCGCAGCACCTCCCACAGTATCTCCCGGGCACCCGGTCATACGCCTTCTCCAGATCCACAAAACACATGTAGACTGGTTGAGCATACTCCCAGGCTCCCTCCAGGATCCTTGCGAGAGTAAAGATCTGGTCCGTTGTTCCACGACCAGGACGGAATCCGCATTGTTCCTCTTCAACCTGAGATTCGACTCATCGACCGAACCCTCCTTTCCAGCACCTTGAGTAGACTTTACCGGGGAGGCTGAGAAGTGTGATACCCCTGTAATTGGCACACACCCTCTGGTCCCCCTTTTTAAAAAGGGGAACCACCACCCCGGTCTGCCACCCCTTAGGCACCGTCCCAGACTTCCACGCAATGTTGAAGAGGCGTGTCAACCAAGACAACCCCTCCACACCCAGAGCTTTAAGCATTTCTGGACGGATCTCATCAATTCCTGGGGCTTTTCCACTGTGGAGTTGTTTAACTACCTCAGCAACCTCCACCAGGGAAATTGATGCCAATCCCCCCTCATCCTCCAGCTCTGCCTCTACCATAGAGGGCGTATTAGTCGGATTCACCGCCCTATTACCTCCTCAGTTGAGGTCAACAGCGTCCCATCCTTACTGTACACAGCTTGGATGGTTCGCCGCTTCCCCCTCCTGAGGTGGCGAACGGTTTTCCAGAAGCACCTTGGTGCCGACCGAAAGTCCTTCTCCATGTCTTCTCCGAACTTCTCCCACACACGCTGCTTTGCCTCTTTCACGGCAGAGGCTGCCCCATGCAGGACTCCACTCAAGGTCTCCAAGAAGGCCGAATACTCCGAACCCTTGTTCGGGTGCATATGCACAAACAACAGTCAGAGTTTTCTCCCCCACAACCCGCAGGCGTAGGGAGGCGACCCTCTTGTCCACCGGGTTAAACTCAACGTAGCGGCGCCAGCCGGGGGCTTGTGAGTATCCCCACACCCGCCCGGCGCCTCACACCCTGGGCAACTCCGGGAGAAGAAAAGAGTCCAACCCCTATCCAGGAGTATGGTTCCAGAACCAAGACTGTGCGTAGAGGTAAGCCCCCACCAGATCTAACCGGTAGCGCTCCACCTCCCGCACAAGTTCCGGCTCCTTCCCCCACAGAGAGGTGACATTCCACGTCCCCAGAGCCAGCCTCTGCTGCCGGGGTCGGGTCCGTCGAGGCCCCTGACCTTCACTGCCACCCATGTGGCAGCGCACCCGACCCCAGCGGTTCCTCCCACAGGTGGTGGGCCCATGGGATGGAGAGATGTCCGCCACGTAGCTTTTTCGGGCTGTGCCCGGCCGGGCTCCGTGGCAAACCCGGCCACCAGACGCTCGCTGACAAGCCCTCCATCTGGACCTGGCTCCAGACGGGGGCCCCGGGCTTCCTCCGGGCAGGGTCACTTCATCCCTTCCTCGATTTTTCATAGGATTTTTGAACCATTCTTTGTCTGGCCCCTCATCTGAGACCACTTTGCCTTGGGAGACCCTACCAGGAGCACAAAGCTCCAGACAACACAGCCCTCAGGTTCATAGGGACACACAAACCTCTCCACCACGATAAGGTGATGGTTCCCGGAGAAGAACATATCAACATAGTGCAACATATCACGAAAGACAATTGAGATTTTTTTGAATTAGTTGAAATAAAATAACACTTTAAAATGTATCTGTAATTTTTCTTTCATTTGTTTTAAATTCAACAAGCAATTTGTTGTATTTTAGCAGAATACTGAACGCAGCAGAACTGAGTACACTAAACTAATGTTTATCATAAGTAATATTGTTAACGCAATATTCAGCAGTTATTGCATGTTTTCCTTCGTGCAGCCCTAATTTGGACTATACTGTACTTTTTTCTAACCACAATCCTGTAACATGGCGACTGTAACACCTGCAGTTTTGTGCTGAACACGACCATCTCGGCCCCCCACGAGGCGCGGATTACAGCCATGTGCTTCTGCCACGCCACCGACAGCCAGACCACCATGCTGGTCTCCACCAGCAAGGACGGACACTTCAAAGCCTGGCAGCTGGCCGCGCCAGCCCACACAGAGGGTAAGCAGTTCAGTTCAGCTCAGTGTCTGACCGTGCACTCAACCGAAAGGCAGAGTTTGGCTGTTCTGTTAAAGTGTGGTAATATTTACCGTGCTCTTTTTAACTCGCCGTCCTTCTCTATTGTTGTGTGCTTTCACTTCTGATTCTTGGTGGGCATCTCCAAGAACTGTGTTCTTTGAGTTAGTGCTCTGTGTGATTTGTCATCATTCATAGGGTTTGAGCAATTAAACTGTAACTAAAGCCGCTTTGAAAATCTCTCTTTAACCACACTTTCTTCCAACATTCAAGCATAACTATGGAAAAATGCACCAAAACATGACCGCAAAATACAGTCTGTAAGTGTATAGTTGAAGAAAAAAAAACCATAACATTTTCATTTACATCTCTACCAATCACTTGTCTTTGATCTCAATGAAAAAACGCCATAAGATTAATGTATAGGTCATCCTTTTAAACAAATACTTAGGAACTGTAAGACGGATAGATCCATTACCTTTTTAATCATATGTAACTACCAGGCTCAACAGACCAAATCACCCCTTGGAATTTGAAAATGTGTAACATTTTAGTTTAAATTCTTCCTAAAACATCTAAACTCCAAATAATGATGTACATCCTTCCAGCAGTGAAACTGTCCACCACATCAGGTTGAATGTTGGGTTTGAGCCAAATTCTGCTGTATTTGTCACTAATCCAACCCTCTCGGTGTCGGCCTCCCTCTTGAACGTGCCAGCAGATGAAGGTCCTTCCTGGTCGTGTGACTTCGTGGGAGCCTATCACGGCCTGGTGCCTGAGTGCTGCTGTTTCTCAGCCGATGGATCTTTGTTGGCCGTCAGCTTTCAGGAGGTGGTGACTGTGTGGAGCCCGGCTTCCTGGGAGCTCCTGACAACTCTTTCCCAGCCGCCAAAAGCTGTCAGGTCAGAGCATAAACATGCACTAAAATACCCACACATTCACCAGGGCTGGGTGTTCAACCTTGATAGCTTTTTTTTTTTTTTTTTAGGGCTACTACTCAACCCTTACATGCATAATGAGAAAGACACAAGTAACAAACTGCATTTGAAATGCATCCAAAACCACAGAATCTGTTTTGGTCAACAAGCAGCTGGGTGCCTGGCTAAGTCCTCGACGCACGCACGACCCACGTCGGTTAAATAGCAAATGCACCTGTGCCCATATGTGTGCCCATGGACATGCTGGTCTTCCAGGGAGGTGTGTTCAGCTGCATTCTGGGCGTATTGCTATCTTGAGGCAGCGGGACGTGATCGCGCCATTGACCAACAAAAACCTGGTCTAAAGTCAATAAGGCAGCATTTCATTGTTATTTTAACAGCGCATTAGTAAAATGCGCCTAGGCTCGTGCACAGCGCACGCACACTGTGCTTGTTACACACACAGCAGCACACAAACATGCAAAAGATTACAAATAAAAATATTACAATGTGAAATAGTATTGTAGTATGATCTGCTCGCGTGCCTGCACTTCACGCACAAGCAGATCAGTTTCTTCTCCTGAAAATCTCTCCTTCCTGCTCAGCAAATCCTCATCATAACAGCAATGCTCCAAGGTCCAAACGCGCCTGGGTTTTTAAAGGGAATGGGAGATGACACTCTGATTTGTTTATTGCATGTTACGCCCCAAAACACATCTATGATTTAATGAAGACACTAAGTACAACCCTTTTGAACCATGCGGCCGGCGCACACACGTTTAAAGGTGCAGTAGGTAAGCCTTCTAAAACTAACTTTCTGTAATTTTTTCTGAAACTGACCCTATTTTCCAGTAGAACTACATGAAGCAGGTCATTTAAAAAAGCATCTGGTTCCTCTGGCTCCACCTACAGCCTGTAGTGTGATTTTGCAAAAATCCACCGCTCCCTGTTCAGATGCACCAATCAGGGCCAGGGGGGGTGTCTAACTGCGTGTCAATAACTGCTCATGCACTCATTTGTACACACCCTAAAAGCACCTGCACCAGGCGCTTCACGCCCGCGCGTTTCGATCGCTTCATGTCTGAACTGTCCTGTTTAACAATAAAGGCCTAAAAATGCCGAAAAAAACCAATCTTTAAAAAAAAAACAAGCAGCAAGAAAATGTGCTTAATGAGGATCCAAGCTTTGACTTCAAAATGGTCATGGAGTACAGTTGTTGTCTGCACTGTAGCTTCACTAAATTAATATTGGTTGTCGAGCTGCTGTACTGTAAAATGTTGGATATTTTTTCCATCCCCAGTAAGTGCAGACTGGGCACACTGGGACTCGCATTCAGAAGAAAAGGCCAGACAAGTCCAGACAGTGCGCACACACAGATTTACTAAGCAACCAGCTGCTTTACACTTTGGCTACTTGCTGTCCAGGTTCCTCAGCGGTGGACGTCTTTGTTCACTCAGCAGTTAAATGTCCTTTGTACCACATTGGAAGAATTCCAGGGTGTTGTTTCTCACAGCAGACAGGGGATGTCTCCGCCTGAGGGAAAAAAAAAAGAAGTGCTGCCTGTCAGCCAGCGGAGCACGGGGCCAGGCTGCGGTTTCGCAACCTTGTTGTTTGAGTCTCAGAAATGTTGGCAAATATTTGTCCTCCGACTCAAGAAAGGGCCTCTTAAGATTCACTGAGGACATAAAACTACTGTTGCTAGTTTCTGTACCACTTTTCTAGCACAGAACCCTCAGTCAGCCTTAAGCACGTTTGCAAGTCAAACAGAGAGAGATGAAGGAATTGGCTAAGAAACGCATTTTAATTGTCAAGAAGCCTTTAAATACCATGAAATAAATGATTTAAAAATCTGAGTAAACGACACTAGAAAAGGTCTCTTGAGAATTAGTGGGTGCAGGCAGACGTTTAGTTCTCTCCTCTTTTACACAAATGTAAACCTGTCTGAACTGCATAACCGATAAACTGTTCAAAAAAACTCAATCATGCCCAGAAAGCCTCTTCAAATGAAATTTCCTGTATGGTTTGGGAGCTGAAAGGGAATTTGTGCTTAATAGGACTTGAAAGTTGGAGGGAGGATATAGGAAAACGCTAATGGTCTGCTGTTTTGACAGCTGCCCGGTACCCCTTGCATAACTACCACCTATGGCTGTGTAGAGCTGGGTCAATGACTTACCCTCCAACCTCACCCACTCTTAGACTTTCTACATGGAACCTCAGAAGTTGATGACTTGCTCTCTTGCTCAAAGCTAATCCTGTAAAATATGTGTGGTGTTTTTTTTGGGGGGGGGGGGGGAAGAGTGATGCAGGGGTGCACTTGGGAGTCAAGAAAGTCAGGAACATAAATGACTTTTTCCTTCTCCACCAGGGATCTTTGTTTTGGGCGACTAAGCTGTTCTAAGTATCTGCTGGGAACCACGGCCAACAACCTACTCTGCTGCTGGAACCTCCTCACCTGCTCATGTAAGGCAGCTTGTATAGAAGGGCTAGGGCCATGTGCTTTTGTCCCCTTCTTTCACGAGACATGGGGGGCCGATGCAATTTTCATGTATTGTGATTTATAGAAATATTGCGATTCAAAAGTGTTGGGTATTGAGATTGTCTTTTCCTTCTTTAACAAAAACAAAAGTTGAATGATATACTTCTAGAGACAATAGATCATGAGACATTTCTCTTTCGAGACATTAACTTGTAAAGAAGTACGTAACGTGTTTTCTGCATATTCTGCTTTCGGTCAGAAAACAAATATGATTGGTCGCCGTATAAACAGAAAATATTTAGGTGAATCAATGGTAAAAATAAATTGATTCTAGGGAAAAGAACCGATTTTAAAAAATAAATTGTGATATTTACGATTTATTTTCTTCCACCGCTAATGTATACTGTACCTGTCTAAAATGAATCTTGCAGCTGAATGCATTTGTCGCAATTGATTTTAGTTTAGTTGATATGTAATTGTACCTTTCTGTTGCCCTCCCTGCAGTGGAGTGGAGCACCTCGATGGACATCAGCCTGCTGCTGGCCGACCCCCTCACTGAGAACATGGCTGCCTTCTGCTGCCAGGCCGGCTCCACCGACTGTAAGCTTTCAACTGGCTGTTTTAGCCTTTCCAAGTTGTAACCACATCTCAAAGCACATGGACATTTTTCTTTTTGTAAAATCAAATTTAAACCCACTTCAACCACAACAACATACAGCCCAAATCTGACCTGAGTTGGCATGTAACAGTTTCACAGGAATGTCCTAAAGATCAAATCTGAGAAAGACAACCAAATGTACGTTCAGCCTGTGTTATCATTTTGTTGCGGTGTATGCTCTATTAACATACGGCCTCATAAGTTCCGTGCTTCGACTCTACAAGACACTTTCATTGAGCTGTGGGGTCTGATAAATATTATTAGCATGACTCTAAGAGTCTACAGCCATCCTAGCAGCATTTAACATTTGCTAAATAGCATAATGTGAATGGCATTAGTTTTGTAGGTCATAAACCAAAGTATTGGGTAAATGGGTTTTGACCTGATGGCGCTACAGGAAATGTCAAGGAATCCCAAAGGTTCTAACAGTTTATTCTGTGGGGAAAATGAATGTGTGTACCAAACTTCACGGCAGTCCATTTAATAGTTTTAGGCTGACGTTGACATGACTAACTCTTCAAAAATGCTTTTTGATCCAAGATACAGCTGCTGCAGGCGTTCACACAATTAGAAAATGTTCTATCATGAAATTATAGTGGAAATGAGTTTATCATAACAGAAACACAACCAGGTCAATAATTGGTTCTTGTGGAATAATTATTGGTTGTTAGACTTTTTCTTTCTGTCTATCAGCTGTAGAAATGGATGTTAACCATTGTAATGCTTTTTGCTGTTTTTCCTTCTTTTCTGTTTTCAGTGTTTGTTTTTAAGCCCAGCGAGCCTCGGCCCGTGTTTTCCCAGAAGGCCGTGTGCTCAGGGAAGGTGACCCGCGCTGTCTTTGCCCCAAGGGAGGAGATGCTGGAGAGCTGTGAAGAGAGCAGCCAGTGGCTCAACCACTCCCAGCTCTACTTCCTCACTCCGTACATGGTACGAGAGAAACCAACTCCACTAACCATACGTTTTCTATTTCACTGACAACTAAGACGCTAGAAACAACTAACGCAAGAAATCGGCTGTATTCTTATGTTCATTAACAGAAGATACATACAGGTGGGACTGGTTTTCATTGGCTGGCAGAGGCAGTCCCGCCCACCGACTATATCACATCTATACACAATGTGATTGGCCTGATTAGAATTTGGTTTTTCCGGCTCGCAAGCCAACGCAGAGTTGCTGGACTGACCCTGGCTGCAAATTACATTTGCTGCCGACAGGGTGCGTCTAGATCTCTAGGCTAGGAAAAAGTAACTTTGTAGTGGAAAAAAAAAAAAGACATTGCTCCATAATAACCTTCTGCATGCTATTATTGTGTTGATGCTGTTGGCTGATGTGGACTCTCCTCTGCAGGACCTCATGACGTTCACCACTAAGGCGGAGGAAGACAGACTGATGGCGTCCAGCAAACAGGTAACGGCACAGCTGAGCACCAGCCGCTGCTCCGTGTCATCCCGGGTGGCACACGTTTTTGGCTACTCAACACCTCAGGGTCTTAAATACAGAGCATGTTGAGAGCAGTTTTTCAAAACTCGCCTCCTCATGCTTTGGCAGTGTGAATAACAAAACGATCACAATAAAAAAGTGTGAGCTGGACTGATGCCTTCACATGTTTTCTTCTGGAATGAACGCAGGGTACTGGTGAAGAGCCCGTTCATCAGCTCAGCTCAAGTTACTGAAACAGTCCAATAAACGAGCCATCTGTGGATCTGTGTAGCCTTAGTTTTCAAGTCCATCTTTTTTTATTAGGGAGAGAGAGAACACAAAGTATCCAACTATACCTCCTCTGTTTCTCTCATCTAGTCTTTCTCCACTCTCTATCAAATGAAAAACACATTTACCTCTGTCCCAGCCCTTTTGAACTCTTCTTTTAACAGACAAAAAAAGGAGACCTTCCTGTGTTTCCTGACATTGTGATTTTTCTCCCCTCCCCCCTTTCAAGCTTGTAATCGATGACCGTGTCGCCATGACACCGTTCTATCTGTTGCTGGGGAAACACCGGCAACAGGAAGATGCCGACCCGCCGAGCGGCCTGTCTGCTGAGAGAAGGCCTCTGCCACAGTGCTCTGTTGCTATCAAAGAGGTCGGTAGTTCAGCCCCGCATGGGTCATGTCCACCTTGTGTTTGTTTGCGCATCTCAAATTTGTGATATTGACTTTACAAGATTTTCGGATCTTTGTAGTTTTTTATGTGTCAGTTTGTTGTGCATTAAAGCTCATTTTTTTTCTTTCTTTTTTTTCTTGACAGCTTCTGCAGACCCCGGCCCACGTCTTGCCCTCTACCTCTTTCCTCTGCTCTATGTTTGTACAGTCCCTGCTCATCTCCGTTACCGACGGCAGGTCAGTAGTCCACTAAGGCTGCTCTGAAAACCTTATCCAACTATTGGTCAATGAAAACTGAAAACCTAGGGCGGTCACAATGATTATTTACGCCCTTTTTAGTATGGTAATATTGATTGACTATTTTTTGCTAACTAACTCAATCACTGTGGGTCTGAATGTCAGCATGAGTTGACAAAACGCTGGCATTTAGGCTTTGCATGACTTGGCAACTTAAGAGCCTGGCAACAGTACACCTGGGAAATGTGACTCTTGTTTATCTGATAATATGCAGAGTCACGCTAGTGTTTTTTTTTTCTTCCCCACACACACACACACACACACACACACCCACCCACGTGTGTTCTCATGTTCTCAGGGAGGAAACTAAACATGCCGAGGAGGAAATGGAGAGAGAGGAAGAGGATTCAGAAGGGGAAATGGAATCGAGCACCCAGAGACCAGAGCAGGCGTCGCTGGGAGGCCAGGCGGCCCCCGCTCTGACAAAGGCCCACCTTAGGGAACTGAAAAGGGTGAAGAAACTGGACCACAGCTGGTTCCCAGGCCTCTTGCACTCTTGAACATGACCCTGTGCAAAGACACTCTCTCTGACACACACACACACACACACACACACACACACACACACACACATACACACATACACACATACACACACACGGTGCCTATAGAAAGTTTTCAGCACATCAATGGGTTTTTAAAACATGTTTTATTGTGTTACGTCGTCCTATCAGAATGGTTTTCTTTTGGAAAGGAAAAAAAGGAAAATGAGTCTCTAGGCAATTACAAAACAGAAAATATTTGATTGCACAAGTATCCTCTCCTTTGGCAGCAATTACAGCCTTGAGTCAACGTGGACAGGGTTGTATCAGGTTACACATTTGAACAATAAAACGACTCCCCAATTGTCCTCTGTTTGACGAGGATCATCTGTCAACATCAGTCCAAGTCTCGCCAAAGACTCTGGACTACATTGGTCTGGATTCTGACTCGACCACCCCAGGACTAATAACATTAGTGTTTCGTGCCATTCCTGCAAAGCTTTGACTGCATGCTTGTGGTTGTTGTCTTGTTAGAAAGTCAATCTTTTTCCATGTCCTAGTTCTCGTACAGAATGCAGCACATTCTCCTCCGGGATTTATCTGTATTTCGCTGCACTTGCAGGCTTTTATCACCACATTTGCAACATGCAGGTTTTCCTCTTTCTCTTATTTTGATGCTGCATAGACCAGCATCAAAAGAAGAGCCCAGATCCATTGTGATTCATGTTTAAACCTGAAAAAGTCCAACGGCGGGGTGAAAACTTTCTGTATGCAGTATGTACCATTACACATTTTTCCATACTTTTATGAATTTAATAAAAAGATGTAAGCCTTTCTTAAAGCTTTTTGCCACGTCACCTCACTTTTTTTTTCTTTTTTTTTTGTTGCACAACAGCAGTGCGTCTTCCAGAGTCCATTGTCAAGTTTTGTGTGATGTAATTCAGCATCGTGGCCAGGGAAGGTTACATGTGTAGATGACGTTTCTCATGTTGTACAAGCAGGTGAACTTTGACAATCTAGTTAGTCTGTTGCTTTCAAAAAGAATTAGGATGTGGCCGGTTAGCTCAGTTGGTGGAGCGGGGGCGCACAAATGCAGAGGTTTATTCCTCGACGCAGAAGGTCCAGGGTTCGAATCTGACCCGTGACGGTTTTCCTGCATGTCTCTCTCCTCCCCCCCCACCTCTCATATCTCAGCTTTCTTATCCAATAAAGGCAGAAATGCCCAAATGTAAAAAAAAAACAAGAATTAGGATTAAAGAAGCAAGGCAAAATTAAAGAAAAACAGTGATTAATTGTTTTTTGTAATGTCTGGAAATGCAACCCATGATATTTAATATTGCAGCTTCAGGTTGAGTTCTTGGAAATGTTGGATATAAACCAGGACCTTGGAATGTCCCGTTATTGGTGCTGTAAAGTCAGGTCGGACTCAGCTAAGTCTTGAGTAACAAATGTCCTGAGTAAGCTCTATTAGAAGGTGGTCACGTTTAGTTAGAAGACACTTTCATCTCAGCAGTTTTCAGTTCCTCTATCAGGAACCCAATTCCTCTCAAATGCACCTTAGGATGAAAAAGTCAAATCTAGTTAAAACTCTGGAACTTTGTAACACGTTGACTTGACTTCTTCGTCCGCTGACTTTGCTTTTACTCCTGAGCAAGGCACCATATTGAGCAACAGACTGTCCTTTATAGAAATGTACATATAACTTTTTTTTTTTTTTTTTTGTGGGTAACAACTTTTAATTTTTTACTAACATACAAAACACAACTCGCAACATGAACACCCCCTTCATCATCACCACCACCCACCCAGACAAAAATCAAGAAAATATGACACACTAACTACAATATTCAAGACCAGTCAAAAACATAGTAACAAAATATACAATTAAAGCAAATAAACATGTATAAATGACATCACGATAAGCCCATCATGTCTCTCCCCAGCACAAAGATTCTTAGGAGTCTTCCAGAAAGTTCAGGTACTTTCCCCATTTTATAGTATAGACATCCAACCTGGCAATCTGGCCACCCTGGCCATCTCACAAGCCCCCTCCTGGATTGACGGCAGCCCTTCATTCTTCCATCCTCTTAAAAGAATCAGTCTGGCTATCATTAAACTAGTCTGGACCCAGCTTCTTATGTGCTTATCCATCCCACTTAGGATTGACCCATCTCCCAGGACAAATCATCTTGGACTGAATGGAACCTGGGTCCCTGCAATCCCACAGAGGTTATAAAATATATATGTTTAACACAAACTCGGAATTATCTAGTGTTCATTTAAACAGTGCAACAAACACTATGGTAAGTTTTAAATGATCTCCCAGAAGAGGTTCAGACTGTGTGGATGTATGAAGAGAGGAAATTAAATCTAGAATTCCTGTGGAATAAAGTAATTTTTCTTTAGCCTAAAGGAGCACTTTCATCTTCTTATGCTAGCACTGACTAATGTAGCCTGAAGTCGCTAGCTTCAAGCAGAGATGAGCTACAAAGGTCTGGTAAGATCCCTCTTCTTTCTAACTTCAAACCCCCAGACATTTTCGTTGTCAAACTTGTAGTCTTCAGCCCCAACTGACGCCGACTCGGGTGACATCACTGTCGGAGCCACAAAGGTTTTGTATAACATTTTTTCACACATGCAGTAATACTCCCCTAGCCTAGAACGGCAGAGTTGCGACGGTTCCGCGTGAATTCCCTGCTACTTGAAAACAAAGAAGATGGCTGCTGCTGCTGGAGAACAGCGGCCTTTGGAATCGTCTTTGGCCTCGACTCTGGAAGACTTGGAGTTAAGCTTTTCTTTGAGAAAAGAACAAAGAACGGCACTGAAGTCATTCTTAAAAAAGGAAGATGTGTTCGGAGTTTTGCCGACCGGATACGGCCAAAGTTTAATCTATCAACCAGCGTTGCTCTGGTTGGCTATGAGTGCAGAGGGAAATGGAAAGACAACCATTTATCCCGCCCCTCAGATTGAGCCCTGCCAATGGTGAGTTCCCAGACCCAACATCTTGAAAATCAGTACAGCAGCTTAGCTTAGCATAAAGGCTGGAAACGGGGCAACAGTTAACCTGGCTCTGTCCAAATATAAAAGAAATCCAATGACCAGCCCCTCTAAAGCTCACCAGTTATAAGTTATAACATTATAGCTCATTTCTTTATTCCGTCAAAAAGCAAGTTGTAGTTTCACGGCGGGTAATGTGCTGGATTATTTCTTTGCAGGGCGTTGTTATTTCCAGCAGTCTTGTCACCGTGAGGTGGTCAGGTGACAGCCAAGACTCCTGAGACTAAAGTAAGCAAACTAAGTAAGGTCATTGGGCTGATAGAATGCAAAGCCGATTTTACCTTGTCATAGTTGAAAAATGACAGTTTGGTGGGTAAAATAGGACATACATAGAACTTCAAAATCCCATTGACACCTCTTTCCTAGGCAAATCTCACAATTTGTGCCTGGGCATGTAACAGAGTGTGTGTGTGTGTGTGTGTGTGTAATATGAGACCTGCTATATCGTCTCCAGTGTTTGTGTATGTGGTTCCTCAACCCAGTCAGCGCGCAGCTCATCTAAATATTCATGAGCATACCATATTTGGAAGTTTGGGGTCCCCTGCTGGAGCTGCTACCCCCGCGACCCGACCCCGGATAAGCGGACGAAGATGGATCACCCCTTTAAGTTTTTCAAGTTCAAACCACGTTTATACCAACATTATGTGCACGTGCACTAATCCCCACCCCCTCCCCCAACCATCTTGTCAGTGATTGGCTGGAACGTGGTTTGAACTTGAAAAACTTAAAGGGGTGATCCATCTTCGTCCGCTTATCCGGGGTTGGGTCGCGGGGGTAGCAGCTCCAGCAGGGGACCCCAAACTTCCCTTTCCCGAGCCACATTAACCAGCTCAGACTGGGGGATCCCGAGGCGTTCCCAGGCCAGGTTAGAGATATAATCCCTCCACCTAGTCCTGGGTCTTCCCCGGGGCCTCCTCCCAGCTTAAAGCGGTGATAGAATGATTATATAGGGTATTTCACACTGTTCCTTAAGGTCTCCTAATAGGGTATGTAACATTGGTTGGGCTAAACATGTTTATTTTGGCCCTAATGCACCCTTGTGTAATGGCTCTATTTGGAACGACAGCTTTTCTTCCAAATATGGTATGCTCATGAATATTTAGATGAGCTGCGCGCTGACTGGGTTGAGGAACCACATACAACCCCCCCCAACATTATGTGCACGTGCACTAACCCCACCCCCTCCCCCAACCATCTTGTCAGTGATTGGCTGAAACGTGGTTTGTTGTATTTTGGTGCCTATCCTGTGCCTCTAGTGTTTGTTTGACGTTTACGACCCCCGCGTTGTCTCCCGAGACCGGGCTTTTTCACGGTGTGTTCAGGGGGCAGGCAGCTAGCGGATCAAGGAGAGATAACTATGATTTGAGACAAAAATGAAATCACGCTGAAACCTTGCAGGAACTCATAGTGCACCTTTAAATGACTTGTGACATTGATCTATCTGACTTTCCCTATCAGCAGTGGTATCAGTTCGATACTGTTTCTGATGTTACAAAAAAAGGCTTTTTCTGGAAGCTCCGGCTTCAACAAAGCAAGAGAACACGAGGCCTTGACGGCCGTTCTGACCACGCATGCAAAAACCGAGAAAACCGTTTTCCAGAGATTCTGCCTCTGTACGAGTGCTCATTATTTTAGAAGATACGATACTAAAGATCTTGCCCATAAAGAGGAAGATATATTTTCACTGTGTACACTTAATACATCCCAGTTCCTCTCTGGAGATATTGGACTTTCGCTGCAGTCAGCTGTATTTTGAATCCTGCTGTCATTAAAAAAACATCTTAGGTCTACAGCACAAATAGTCACATTTTAATACTTACTGCGGATTACGCGCTAAAAAAACAAGTCAGCATGTGACAATTTAGAGTCTTATATGCAAATAAAGCAGCAGATGAAATAACATATTTGAGTTACGAAAGTGCTGCTTTGTTTAAGGTACAAAGCCAAAGGTGTGTTTTCTTTCTTTAATTGATCTCATACACCTGTTGTACCAGAAAGCATCCCTCTTCAGGCTGAATGTAATGGTTTGTGTGTGCTTTGTCCTTGGTACAAAATGAAAGATATTCCTGTAAGTGATGTCTGATGCTGGGATAGAACATTTGAAAGGTAAAAACTCTGTACAGAGACTCACTATTGTGGCACTGATTAGCAGTGCATTGGTATTTGGTGTTATGTAAACCTCTTAAAGTGGTACTTACTCCTGATAGGACCATTACAATACGCTCACGGTTTTCTTTAATGCATATCAGCAATAACGTGTAGAAATGCAGTTGTGTTCAGAATAATAGCAGTGTGTTTAAAAAAGTGCATAATGCTCAAAATCCTTAGAATAGCTTTTAATTCCATAATATCAATGCATTGGGGACACTGCACATTCAATTCCAAATCAAAACATGACCAAAATTGATAAAGTTTGTGTTATACCTTTACAGAAAGTGAAGAAAAAGGAATATTATGATGTTCACATCTGTGTTGCATGGAGTCGACCAACAGGTATTCCAGCCCAGGACCATTGAACTACATTCCACAATTCCTCTGCATTACTGGGTTTTGCCTCAGATACAGCATTTCTGATGTCACCCCACAAGTTTTCTATGGGATTGAGGTCTGGGGATTGGGCTGGCCAATCCATAACATCAATCTTGTTCATCTGGAGCCAAGACTTTGCTCGCTTACTGGTGTGTTTTGGGTCATTGTCTTGTTGAAAGACCCATTTCCTCTTCAGCATAAGGCAACATGACCTCTTCAAGTATTTTGATGTGTTGAAACTGATCCATGATCCCTGGTATGCGATAAACAGGCCCAACACCACAGTATGAGAAAAATCCCCATAACATGCTTTTTGCACCACCATGCTTTACTGTGGCTTGAATTCAGTGCATGGGGGTCGTCGGACAAACTGTCTGCGGCCCCTAGACCCAAAAAGAACAATTTTGCTCTTATCAGTCCACAGAATGTTGCCCCATATCTCCTTTGGCCAGTCAATGTGTCCTTTGGCAAATTTCAACCTATTCAGTTCATGTCTTTTTTTTCAGCAATGGGACTTTGCGGGGGCTTCTAGCTGACAGCTTTGCTTCACATAGCCTTCTTCTGATCCTAACAGTACTCACAGGTAACTTTAAGTCTTCTTTGATTTTCCTGGAGCTGATCATTGGTTGAGCCTTTGCCATTTGGGCTATTCTTCGATCCATTCGAATGGTAGTTGACCGTTTTTTCCCACGTCGTTCAGGCTCTGGATGCCATTTCAAGGCATTTGAAGCAGCCTATAATATTCTGCACTTCTTTATATGTTTTCCCCTCTCCAATCAACTTTTTAATCAAAGTCCGCTGTTCCTCAGAGCAATGTCTGGAACGACCCATTTTGCTGAGTATTTCAGTGTGAAATGCACTATAACCAGTATGCACAACATTAGCTTCCTTCCTTCCTTAAATATGGGCCATAACTGACACATGTTTCTTCACAGACTCAATCACCTCACTAACTGAACACAACACTGCTATTATTTTGAACACGCCCCTTTTGATTACCGATTCAATTACACAGAATCAGCAGCATGCATGTCATGACTGTTGGCTCTGTTGGTTTTCTATGACTCTATAACACTTACTAGTAAATTATTTGCCATGTAGAAATATCACTTCTACCAAAAAATTTGATTTATGAGGTTAGTGATGTTGGACTGCTATTATTTTGAACACAACTGTATATTAAAGTGCTCATATTATGCTTTTTACTTTTTCCCATTGCTTTATTGTGTTATATACAGTGCTGCTCATAAGTATTTATACCCATGCTAAAGTTGACTAAAAAGAGGAATAAAAAAATCATCTTTTGGAAATTGATCTTAATGCCTTAATTAAAAAAAATGAGGAAAAATCCGACCTTTTAAAGATACCAATTTTTTTTGTGAATGAATAATGTATTGTAAATAAATAAATGTTCTTCCTTAAAATACAGGGGCCATAATTATACATACCCCTATGTTAAATTCCCATAGAGGCAGGCAGATGTTTATTTTTAAAGGCCAGTTATTTCATGGATCCAGGATACTATGATCCTGATAAAGTTCCCTTGACCTTTGGAATTAAAATAGCCCCACATCATCACATACCCTTCACCATACCTGGAGATTGGCATGGTTTTATTTCAGTTAGCCTAATAGCTAACTGAGATAAGATCCATATCAATGCAAATCAAACCAGCTGTTAGACTGGTGAAAAAAACACACAGGGTGAAAAGAGGAGCTGCAGCAATGTGCAGTACAACAAAAATATGGTGTTTTCTGAAAATGAAACCATGTAAACCTATTCTGGTACAACCTCTAAATACAATTATGAAACTGAAAATGAGCATAATATGAGCACTTTAAACCATGTAAACCTATTCTGGTACAACCTCTAAATACAATTATGAAACTGAAAATGAGCATAATATGAGCACTTTAAACCATGTAAACCTATTCTGATATAACATCTAAATACTATTATGAACCTGAAAATGAGCACAATATGAGCACTTTAAACCATGTAAACCTATTCTGATATAACATCTAAATACTATTATGAACCTGAAAATGAGCACAATATGAGCACTTTAAGTTAAATTAGTTAAAATGCCTAAATGAGCACATAATGCCGAGTCATAGCTCCACTAACGTGCCCCAGGCCGAGACCTTCTGTCACACAAAAACCAGGTCACTCTGTCTTTTCAGCAGGCATGCGAGTCGGGATCATCCAGCTCAGCTTAAAGTCAGCCAGTTTAACATTGGCGGCCTGAAAGAAAGGGATTCTGGGGAGGAAATTAGCAGCTAACTCTGTTGTGGTATGTGACCTCACACACACACACACACACACACACACACACACACACACACACACACACACACACACAAGACCATACAGACAGGCATTTGTGAAGGTTTTCTTTATTTAAGAGACCTCATGCTATACAAGCAGTACCTACCAACATTCATATATTCAATAGAGTGTGATTATTAGATGATTTCTTTATAATTTGATGCTTTTGATCTAAAACACCGATATATAAATACAGACAGAAATGTATTAATATTGTCAGATTAAAGCAGTATGATACAAATGTATTCAAAGAAAAGATAGTAATTGCTTTATACACAATTTTCAACAATCTTTAAGAAACCTCATCTGACACAAAATGCTAACACTAGGTGTATAAAAACATGTAAAAACAGCATGACAACAGTATACACAATATATATATATATTTTATTGTATACTTAAGTATATTTTGAATCGCCTGGCCGCTAATGTTATTTACATTACAAATATAGATTTATGGCTGTGTGAGATATTCCTGAATCAGCAGATCAAGCGTTGTAAGAGCTGTTTAGTTTCCATGCCCAGACTGAGTTTCAGGTTACATTAAACCCAAGTGCAACATGAAAATAAAGCTCCCTTCCCAGTGAGTCAGCACCTTAATGGCACACCTGCAGACTGAATCCTGACTCAGCACGTGCAGCTAAAAAGTGGCCTTCTGTTCTCCAACATCTTGTGTGGCTACCTCCGTATCCAACCTAAATATTTTATCCTTCGCATTTACCAAAATCTGGGCTAGACTGGCTTGATTTTTTTCATGGGTAGGGTGCGGCTAGGAACCGTCTCGATGTAGCCACATGTGCGCGCATAACAGCTGCCAAGGCGAGTTTACAGTAAGGCAACAGAAATCATGGAAGGTCAGAAGTTTAAAGGACCTAGTTACTGCTAAATTAGCAACTATATTTGGGTGATATTTAAAGTGAGAACATGTAAATTTTGAAAGACGAAATAACCCATTATTCCTCTTACAAATCAAAAGTTGAACTCTGGGGTTTTGCTGCTACAGCCTTACTTAGCTTATGGTGGCTAATGTTAGAAAACTTTAGATGGATATTGCTATCATAATTACTTATTTGTTACACTATGTTTTAGCATTCATCATTATCCTGTAATTTTTGTACATGTATCAGATACAGTTATGTACAGTAGCCTCACTTTGTAGCAAAGCTACTTTCCAAATGTAGGTGATGTTTAGCTGTTTTTGGAAACACTCTTTTACTTACAAAAATCACTTCAACAAGTAGCATGCAAACGGGGCCACAAACTTTCATGAGATACTGTGAAAATACATTTTCTAGACTAGTACTGTACAGAGATGTCAACATAAGTGCCAGAACTTTGACTTGAGTGAAATGGGTCCAACTCTGTTGAAGCTTACAGCAATTAGAAGTCAAACTGACTGAGTCCAGGTTCAGAGTCTGTTGGCAGTCTGATATCCGGGAGGTTTTGCTGACTGAGCTTCCTGGCTGACTTTTTGAGGAAACATGGGTCTCAGAGGTAAACTTTCCAGACTTTTTCACAGGAGCTGGTACAGTTTTTCCTCATAAGTGTTACAATATGTGCCTTTTTTTTTATTTATTTAAACCACAGCGTCTGAACAGACTGACCGAGAGAATGGAAGTGATTGTAATAAGATTGTGCAGGGGGTTTACGGGACTTGTGCAAAAATATGGATCAAATGCCTGATCACGCGTTAGGTGTAATGACAGACGTCAATCACTTAAAGTGCCTGTGTAACAACAATCATGATTTAAAAACAAATTCAGAACATACAAAAATCAAAAAGGTGACAAAATGATGCTATTGATGTAAACTAAACGGAAAACTAAATTGAAGTACAATCTCAGAGTGGGTTAGACATATTCAGGTATACCAAGGGTGTATAAATGCATTAGGGAACCTACACAACTACGGTCACCTGATGTAAATAATTACATTTGGAAGGCTTCGGACAGATATCTGCTTTCCCTCACTTCCTTTCATGCCACATATGGGACTTTCACTTTGGTAACTTGAGAGAGCTAGACAAGGGTGCATAGGGTTTCTCATTTCTTTCTTAGGGCACAACCGCGAGCGCGCAACACAATACTGAGTATATGTAATATTATATTATTATAAAAACCACCGCCCGCCATTTCCTGAATAAATACAAGTAACGGCATAACCCTTATACCTGCGTATTAAAGAGGCTAGATCCCAGTTTTGTGTTTGGTTAAATAAAAAGCACCCCACCCACCCCCCCCCCCCCCCATGGAGGAAGACATCATCCACAACAATGTAAAGCCCCGGCTATCAGAGAACTGCTAGCAGACACAGCTACAGCACCAATGAAGTCACTGAGAGGTGACCGCTTCCCTGCACGATTTCTCTCTCATGTAGCCCTTTAGTTAGCTGTAGCACCTTTTGAAAATCTTTACAGCTAGATCCAGGCTGTTAGCTAGGAGGAGACTATCGTGCAGTGCCGTGTCCCCTTATTTCTTACTTCTAACGCCTGGAAGAGATGGATCCTTGTTTGACAGTGCATGTATGTATCACAAGAGCATGAGACAGGCAGGAGGCAGAGGCTCTCATCTGAATCCGGCCCTGCCTGAAAAAGTTAGCGAAATCCTGCCTCATCTAAAAGTTTCACTGTGGATTTGTTTTTCTATGACCGTAAGTGTTCTACTCACCTCCTTCTACTAATGATTAATGCTGTATTCGTGGCTACAGTATGCATAGCATGTTAAGTTACCTTTCTCTGGTTTAGGTTAGCATTCTGCCAGCTACAAGCAAATATGTTAGATAAGATGCAGGACTAGGGTAAGGCTTGAGAGATATGTACCCAGGACAGAGTCTCTTTAATAGGGGTTAGACGGTGGTAGGAAGCGACAGGCTTTCCACCGTCTCCTCCTTGTGCTCCGGCGAGCAGCAGAGGAAGAGGCGGCTGCCCAGGCTCTTGAAGGCATATCCAAAGTACATGATGTGACCCATAGCCACGAAGGACACGGAGATGAGGACCAGCAAGCCGAAGGCCTCCGGGTTCGGGGCCAGGATCACCATGATGAAGTGCAGCAGGTCTAAGAGGTAGTTCATGGAGTTCTGGACGCCGTTGATCACCCCTCGCTCCGACTCGATCACATTCTCCTGCATGAGCTGGGTCACTGTCAGGTCGAAGGACCACAGGCCTGCGGGACAGAGATAGACAGAACACTCAGGCCTCGTAACAGCCACGTTATAACCGCTTTGGAAGACGACGCTAGCTGTGGCGGCAATTCTCAGGCAATATTATTGGAACCAAAGGTTGCAAATATTGCTCTGTGTGAAATTCCAGGTATACTTGTGTAAAAGTTCAACCTGTGGACTTCCGTGAGTCTCCTGTAGGAAGTCATAATTTGTGAAACAGCCCTTTCTAATCTTATGAAAGGAAGTGAACATGCCAACAAAGCACGGGCACTGTAATATCTAAACACTCAAATTTCCTTTCAAATAAAACAATAAAACGACGACTATGAACCAATGCCAATCGATCATTTTCACATTGGAGCTTCTGCGCTGCTCCAAAACAAAGTCATATTAAAAACAATATCATGGTATTTAGATATTTCAGTTTACTGTCACAGAGGAGTGAAGAAACTAGAAAATGTTCACATTTAAGAAGCTGCAATCACAGTCTTTACTTTTTTTTTTCATAAAAAAATGACTCAAACCGATAAATTGATTATAAAATAGTTGCTGATTCATTTAATAGTTGACAACTAATCGATGAATCAATTCATCTTTGCAGATCTAGACTTTTTTACTCACCAACTCTAGCAGCAATGACGCCAGCAAACAGCAGGCTAACAGACATGTAGGATTGCAGGAGCGGCAGCTCTTCAGCGGGGGAGGCAGTAGTGGCGTTTCCACCGGTGAGGACGCTGGTGAGGCTGTAGTCGGCCTCGGGCAGCGTCTTCTCCCCGATCAGGTGGGTGTACAGGTCCTGGAAGGGCGAGATGCTGAGGTCGAAGGGGCTCCCGGGAGCAAAGACAGAGGCAACACACAGCAGGAGGCAGCACAGCTGGGCCGTGCCTGAAATGAAGCCCGTGCGGATCAGGCCGCACTTCTTGCGGACCCAAGTGAAGGCGACGGTGCCGCAGATGCCCGACACGGCCGAGGCGCCCATCAGCAGGCTGAGCACCGAGCCGTTGAGGCCCTGCGTGTAGGCGTAGCCCGTGGTGATGCAGTCGAAGCCCAGCACCGTCATGTAGAGGAATGCCAGGGACATTCCGGCTAAGAAAATGTTCTGGTTGTAGTAGGCCACCCAGCCGGCCTTCAGGGTGCGCAGGGGTTCCATCATCTGGGAGCAACAGCCGCGCTGCTTGGGAGAGTCGGGCACGGCCACGGCTGACGTTTCATTCATCAGCGGCTGAGACGACTCCTCAGGACTCTGGTCGTTCTCCAAGTCTGAGAAAGATATGGTTATATTCAGTCTGAATCATCACGAAGGGCACAACTCTCCAAACTCAACCAATGAGTATGATGAAATTCACCGTAATATAAAACACCAGGAGCTCTCAGATGGTACAAATTAGGGGTGGGAATCACCAGAGGCCCCACGATACCATATGTTATCACGATACTTATGTCACAATACGACAGTATTGCGATTTTAAACACATTACTTTTTTTTTTTCAACTTGAACTGATTTTTGTCAACATCTGTTTTATCTAAAAAGATACATTTCTCCGTTCGTTGATTTCACTTCAATATTATTGCTGCAAAATGGGATTGTCAAGCAGACACACTGACCAACATGTATACAATAAAAGCTTTCCACGTAAAAATATTGCGATACTATGCTGTATCGATTTCTTCCCCCACCCCCAGCACAAATCAAACACTTGCAGCTACCTTTGGTGGGGCTGAGCTGTTTGAGCTCCTGTTGCTGCTCCTTCTGACCGCCTTTCACGGCCAGTGCCGGCGTCTTCTGGTAGACCTTCCACAGCAGCGCGTACTCCACACACATGGAGCACAGGTTCCAGCCAGAGATGAAGCCGCAGCCGATGAAATGGGAGCCAAAGGACATTATCTGACCCACCAGCATGGGAGCCAGGATGTTGGTCAGCTGGTCGATAATCCGCACTGTGGCGTTCATGTCTGTTTGATACAAGGGTGGAAGGGGGTGGAAGTGTAAGAGCCCCATATTATGCTTTTTTGGGGGGATTTTTTAACCCAACTTTTTTTATTTGAAATTTAACAATAAATGACACAACATAGGCCATGTTGAACAAAGCATAGTGGAAATAATATGTCACTTCGCCTCAAGTCCCCTACCCACCCGCAAACCAACCCAGTTCAGGTCCAATCAGACGGGGACAAACAACACAGACCCATGCACACTGACAAACACACACCAGTAAGGACACACAACATCCATCCATTGTTTTTTTTTGTATGTACGTACATACAGTATGTTGTATTTATGTATGTAACAGATGTATGACGTGAACATATTTCAGTCCAAATGCTTTCTCTCCCACAGGTCCTAGCACGGCACAGTGATAAAGGTCATCAAGTTCATGAACTGTTCATGAGTGTTTTCCACCACATGAGCAAATCTTTTAAATATCATATAACAATCAGCGACATAAAAGCTAAAACGAGAGTGAGTCAGCATCTGGGGTTCAAAGTCTGCCCCGCTGAAGAGATCCGATAACGGGTCATGTGGTGCACATGCGGTGATAAGCCAGCGGCGGGAGAGAAACACTGACCTGCCAACTTGCTGCTGTCCTGACCTGCCACAACCACCACCCAGTCCCTCTGGATGGTGATGGCTGTAGCCGTACTGGCTAGGTTGGCGATGTTGGCGATGGAGATCACCAGGATGTAGCAGGTGGTCTGAAAAACAGAATAAGGGTATTTTGACTCCGTCACAAACCAGTCTGCGTGGCGTGCTGCTCGGGTGTGTGGAAACGGAAAGTGTCCCTCTGGTGCTTTTCAATTTTGGGGGGGGGGTACGGCTAGTTTTAAAAAGGTTGAAGGAAGCTGAGGCACTCAGGAGGGTAATGATTACAAAGATTTGAATATCTTCTTGGCTATTAAGTCATGCCAAAGATATTAAAGTTTTTTTTAATCATTACCTTCCTTCAACCGTTTTAAAGGGTATTTTTACATTTGTATGTTATTGTTACATTTTTATCAACATGATCCATTTCGTGTCATTAAAGGACAAGGCTGGTAAGGCTACAACCAACAAAGAGTTGATATTATTATTAAAGTGCCCATATTATGAAAAAATCACTTTTTCTGGGATTTGGGGTGTTCTTTTGTGTCTCTGGTGCTTCCACACGCATACAAACTTTGTAAAAAAATCTATCCACACTGTTTTGAGTGAGATACGGTTTCTGAATGTGTCCTGCCTTCAGTCTCCTAGTGAGCTGTTCAAAGGGCAGTGACGTCACAAGCCGAAACGAGCTGGCTAACCGCAACCATTAGCTCGTAGCATTAGAATGCTAATGCTAGCATGCTACCTCGTTCTCAATAGCAAAGCACTGCTACAACACACACAAGTTCACCATAATCTACAAAATAACTACTTCCATGTGCGCCCTCATTTAGAAGTCTCCCAGCTAATCCTGCCTTGTAACTGACTGAAGTTGGAGAAACAGCCTTTCTTTTACTGTCTATGGAGCTAGCTAGCTGACATGATCTACATCTGAGCTACTGCACATGTGCGAGTGCAATCAAAGATAGTACAGAAGAAGAAGAAGAAAAGAGGTCTCACTCTGTAGCTAAAACAGAGACCAGCTGAAAAGAGGATCTGCAGCAGTGAGAGAGAGCTGTGCAGTACAACAAAAATATGGTGTTTTTTGAAAATTAAACCACATAAACCTATTCTGGTACACAATATTATGGTATACAATTATGAACCTGAAAATGAGCATAATATGGGTGCTTTAACTGTTTAGTAGAAAACATAGATTGTGATATTTATCGTTATCAAGATATGAAATGACCTATTACGGGATAGAAAATGCTGGCCATATTGCCCAGCCCTGGGTGAAAGTATTCCGCATTTTTCCAAGCAAAAAAAGTCTGAAAAGTAAGAACAGAAGAAAAAAAACTTTTGCTTAACAGAAATATGTTGGTTTTCTTTTCTTTTTTAAATCCCTTTAATCATCTTCCAGTGCACCCCACTGCACTACATCAAATGTGCATTAATCCACAGCCTAATCTAGTCCCCAACAAAGGCAGTATTTACCACTGGTTGAGTAACCTACAGTGCTGAGCTGTTTCAGGAAAGTAACTTTACATCTTCAGGAGAAACCTGCGCTGGAGTGCCACACACGTATTTAGAGACAGACTAACAAATTGTTTTGGTATTTTCAAAAATATCAACCTTATCAGTAACCTTAAAGGATAATTCCGGCGCAAAATGAACCTAGGGGTTAATAACACGTGTACCGAGTCGACCGTTCTCTGGGATATGTTTTCATGCTAATCGAATGTTTCACATCAACCTCAAGCTAGCGCGAACCGCTGATTAGCTTAACGCTAGACATTCGGGGCACTGGTAGAGTAAAAATAAATCGCGAACGCCGTGCAACCAGTAACCAGTAACATACAGAGCTCAGGCAGGGCGTTCGTCGTTTGACTGATCGTGACTGTCTTCCCAAGATGGCGATTGCCTTTATACCCGAAAGTACTGTCTTTCTAAACTATCTTTTTAGTAAACTGTCTGTACACTTACAAAGTTCTCAATGCTTCGGTTTACATGTAGGGACCCTCATTATGCTACCGTTGAAGTGTGGTGCTATTTTGAGCCTTGTTAGTGGTATAAAATAGCGATTTATTTTTACTCTACCAGTGCCCCGAATGCCTAGCATTAAGCTAATCAGCGGTTTGCGCTAGCTGGTTTCAAGCTAGAGAAACATTCGATTAGCATGAAAACATATCCCAGAGAACAGTCGACTAGGTACACATGTGTTATTAACCCCTAGGTTCATTTTGCGCCGGAATTGTCCTTTAAATGTGGAATTATAAGACTTGCATCTAGTGTTCATTAGATTATTATGTTGCTATTTGGTAAAAATGCAATGACCAAGATTTGGGGTATTTTTATGATTTCAATTCAAGAATGACAGGCAACTTTATGGGTTAAAAACCCCTCTCTAACTCTGTAACATCAAAATTATAACTGTAAAATGAAACTTGGCTGCTAAAGAGTTGCTAGTTTGGAAGTACAGATTTCACCTGATACTGACAACCAAATACTTGTTTTTGTTATTGCCAAAGTCAAAGCCCAAGTGCTACTACTAAGTGTCATCTTATGTAAACTAAAGAAATCAATAAGGTCCTGTGGAAAAATCTGTAACATTCTGAGAAAAATGACAACAGCAGTAACAAAGAAGCACTGGATGACAAAAAAAAAACCCTCAAAGACATAGCATGTTTTTGTCTAGAAACGGCTCATTTGTGAAGCACACTAGTCGGCTCCTTTATTTCTTTGGATCTGTGCGAACATGGTAACGCAGCTGCTCTGGTTAGAAAAAGGCAACTGAAATGCTTCAACAGGCCGGACTACATTTCTCTCGGTCATGTGACAGGCCTCGAAGAACCTGCTGACTGCACAGCCTTCAACGAGACACTCAATCTCCTGTTTTCCCGACTGCTCTCCACCTCCACACACACTCTGACACCGGCCGGCCCTCTAAACACTGTCACATAGCCAACCCCCCTCCCTTTCTTTAAAGACTCAAATGCTCCCTACAAATTCCGAGGGCAACGCTGTAAGTATTTGTGTTTCAAACCGACACCATAACCAGTTTCCCTTGACGGACGCAAACTGTCTAGTCTGCAGCTCTGTATCTCGGTCAGCTACAGAATCCGGTCCAAAATCTTTGTGGTGAGGGAGCTCTTCCGTAGCAACATACCTCAACAAGTGTCCCATGTAAAACACTGACACAAATTTTCTTTTCCAACAGCCGACTGTCGAGCACGTGCGTGTAATTACCGCTCATGCTTAAAAAACCTAATTGTTTATGATTGCGTCACAGCAAGCCTTTTCTTGTGATTAGACAATACTAACACAAGTTCAATAATTAAATATTGTACTGCAAGAGTATCATGAGCATCGTGAAAGGAGGAGATCTTTGATACGGCAATTTTTGAAAACTAAAATACTAAAAGTACTCTGTCAGTTTAAGTTAGTTGAACAGTCAAAGGTCTTCTGGAGGGGAACCACAATCATTTCACTCATCTGTAAAAGTTGTTCAAGTGGTCATAAATCATATTGACGCAGGAATCCATATCAGTAAACGTAAGCAACTTGCAATCCCGGGGTCAGAGTGTTGTACTTAAGGAAAAAGGGGTAAAAATGCTTTCAGTTCCAAGCCCATCAGATCACGTTGAAACGGCGAGTGTGTAAGCACAGGGGGGATCTTACCAGAATCCATCCATTGTAAAGCTCCACAAGCTGTTCTTTGAAATGGAAAACAACCATCAGGAGGATCCCACACACGATGACGCAACTGTTCTGGACGAGCAGCGAAGTCTGGGCCACTGTGGAAACACCACGACCAACATTAGGGACAGAAATCTGATCAGAGACAAGAGATTTCAGTCTGATAACTAGTTCATTAGAGCACTTCCACGAGATGGTTGGGTACATTCCCCGCTCCCTGAGCTAATCTAATAGTGTCTTTGCCAAATTCCTCTGAATAAACATTTCAAAAGAGGTGCATTTAACTGTGAAAATGGGGGGTGGGGGGTTAGCACATGTGCACACTGTATACACTGTAATGCCAGATCCTTTGGAAGTGCTCAATATCTATTTTCAGGATCAAATCTACAAAGGAATGGCTTTTTATTCATGACAAACTTGTGTTATAACAATCCCTCGAGATCAGCTAAACTTTTGATTTGTGCTGCCTTACCTTTGAGTCTGGGATTTTTGTCCACCCAGTCCCCAATGATGGCCCCCAGCAGCAGCACGGAGCCGGCCACCACCAGCCCGTACACGGCTGTGAGCAGCAGGCTGTTCCCATACAGCTCCACCAGGAAAACAGCCACGGCAAAGTTCCACATTCGGTCACCCTGGCAATTTAAAATGTGGTTATTTAAAGGCAAGGCTGATACTTGATTCAAGACATCCAGGTTAGGGCTGATAGATACTGAGCTTTCCATAATTAATAAGAGCCCTGCTGCTTCCATAGACTGAAAAACTACATAAAACATTTATTTAAAATTTTGGAAATCATTGAGCTCTCCCTCATTTTCAATGATTGTGTATTGTTATGACAGTTATAATAGCAGCACATAATGTAACAATAACACATGTATGTTGTATTACATTCAGTTTGATACTGAAAAGCCGCATATGTAGCCTTTCATCATGATGAGCGTGCCCACACATACAGTATGATGGCATGTCATTTAAATAGGCAACAATAGTGGCTAATTGTAATGGTGTCAGTGTCTCACTTACCCATGTTGACAGAGCATGTCCCATGTAAATAAGGAATTTAGCTGAAGTGAAGAAGTCTCGGACAGATCCTGTGAAGAAAACATGTAACGTTAACGGTCAGACAGCTGGTGGTCCATACCCATCCTTCTCCATTTATGTGGGAAAATATTTTGGAATATGGCATGCAATGAAAAATTCCCTACCACAGCATGACTTCTTAGGTCCAGGGTTATCCATTTTTAAAAGCTGTCCAAATGGCAAAAAAAAATAATCAAGAGAGTAATTGTTTTTTTTGTGACTCCTCTTTTGTGATGTTGTGAAGGCGGTGGACCCCGGCTACCACTGCATCTTACTGTCGGTAACGACTAAAGAAACTAAAAAGACACGGCGTTTCTCCCCCTTTCTCCCTTCCAAACTTAGCTATCACTGTAGCTGAAGTCGGAAAGAAATACTTGTATGCGCTAAAAGTCCGTTGGTCGCAAAAGCACAAAGCTAGGAGCTGAATTGAGCGCCGCTCCGTTGGACGGTTAGCCCTGTTCTGCTGCTCTCTCTCTCTGCTCTCTCTGTGTTTACGTCCCGCCTCGAATATACCCACGGTGTCACGTGACCGGCCGTTATTTACATTGTGTCAAAAACAAATGTGGTCCTCCTACCGCACTCCAGTTCCAAAAAAAAAAAAAAGGAAGAAAAAAAATATCTGCACAAAAATGTGTCATTGTTTTAAACATCTTTATTGAGCCAAAGAAGATTATGCATACAGCGGGTTGTTGTGTCAATGCTCATTGTGTATTTCTATGAAGGAATAATAAAATGATATTCATGTAGGCAGAAAAGTATCAAGAGATTGTTTAATAATGACAGTAGTCATTAGTTGCTGCCCTACCTGGCTCACTAGCTTCAAAATCATACACTGACCTTAAAAAAATAAATTATGAAAACACACCCTACATTCACAGACATAAAACAGATGATATAGTAAGACACAAGATTGCATTTTGAGATTGAAACGGTATAAATAAATAAAAAATAAGCAAGAGATATTAAACGTTTTCAAAATAAAATAAAGAATTAAATAAAATACAAATTTTAGACACTAAATAAAGAGACAAAAAAAATAAATCTAAATCTAAGAATAGGAACATAACTCGGTGTGTGTGTGTGTGTGTGTGTGTGTGTTCTTGTTTTACTATATTCGTGAGGTCCAAAAACCGGGAGTCCAGTATACTTGTGGGGTCCCAACAGCTTTGTGGGACCAAAATGCTGGAACCCACAAGTTTAAAGGTCTGTTTGAGGGTTAAGACTTGGTTTTAGGATTAGGGTTAGAATTAGGTTCTGGTTATGGTGAGGGTAAGGGTTAAGGTTAGGCATTTAGTTGTGATGGTTAAGGTTAGGGTAAGGGGCTAGGTAATGCATTATGTCAATGACGGGTCCTCACAAAGATAGTGAAACGCACTGTGTGTGTGTGTGTGTGTGTGTGTGTGTGTGTGTGTGTGTGTGTGTGTGTGTGTGTGTGTGTGCACGTGTAAGTTTCTTTTCTGTGCAACAGTTGGACTCCAATCAAGACCTGACCCAGAGCTGTGTTCTACAAAGATGATCACTTTATCACAACATGAACATGTCAGCTGGCCGAGCCACATCTTCTAAAGGCCTTCTGTTGTCAGGTTGTGTGTCTGCTTACTCACTGCAGTGGTTGCTTCCACCACATATTCACAGCAATTTCACAATGTAAAAATACTCCATTACACGTCCTCCATTCAAAATCTTACTTACACAGAAGCACAAAAGTGTTGATGGAAAAAAAATGTACTGAGAGGATAAAGCACTTGTTATGCAGAAAGCTGCCACCTGAGAGGGTTGTATTATAACATACTGTATCATTTGAATGTTATTACTGATGCATTCATGTGTAGCATGTAGTCATAAGTAGCATTTTACTATTGTAGTTGGTCATGGTGGAGCTAACGGCATACTTGCATATGCTGTTAGGTAGTTTAATCTAGGTTAGTGGTTCCCAAAGTAGGGTCCGGGGACCCCTAGGGGTCCTTGAGGGGGTTTCGCCATGCAGCACAAAGGGAAATCATTTATTTTTACTAAAATTCCATTTATAAGCAACACAATGACAGAATATGTATACATATTTTGGTCATTGGTGTCATACACTTTCTGTAACAAAACTCCTATCAGATGGGGACCCTGGGACAAAATCTTATCAAAAAGGGGTCTGTGGTCTAATTTGTGTTGATTTTGGGGTCCTTGACGATCTACATCCTTCCTTATAAAATGTTTTATATGTGAAATCTTATTCTGCAAAATAAAATTATTTAAATGTAAATAAATGAAGTAAAAATTACAATATTTGTCTCTCGAAATTTTGTGGAATAATAGTTTGAAGTGGCATAAAAAGAACATACTCAAGTAGTAAAGTGGGCTAGAAGTAGTACAAATTTACACTTAAGTACTGACTGACTGTTACAGAGTTACAACTATATGGTCCTTTTGAGTCAGTGAGATTCAGACTGCATTTTGTTCAGATTTTTACCATTACTATGTCACTAATAAACTATGGTCAAACAACAGAAGAGAACAAAGAGATTGCAAAATGTAAAGATTAACTGAACTCGCCTGTCCATTTGATGCCACACAACACAAACAAAAGATGAATGTTTCAAACATTTTGGTAACAGAGACCGTCCTTATTGCCTTGACCTGGTAAAGCTGTTTACCAAAGGGCTGTTGCAATAGAGCTTGGCAGTTAACAAAGACAAATTGTGTACAAATCACACATTTGGATGACTTGCATTTGTCCAGCTATGTCAACAGAGCAGAATCACAGCTATAATTACAGGCTGCATGGAAGAGGGCTCCTTGGCCCGCATCCATAAAAGTAATAAACAATGGCTATTATGTTTCTTTTAACTGTACACTGTACTTTAAAAAGGCTGTTATCAGCTCAGTGGGACCCCCAGTGTCTAATGTCACCACTGAAAGCTCATGTCTATTCTCAAAGGATTTGTTTTGGGCGTTTATTTGGACTGGACAGACAGGAAACGAGGAAACAGCTAGCCTGGCTCTGTCTAAAGTGAACACAATCCACCTACCAGCACCTCTTAACCTCCCAAATTAACACGTTATGTCTTGCGTTTTTAAATCCATAAAAAAAAAAAACCCATAAAAATAACATGGCATCACCATGAGTTTGGCAGATACCCAGCGAATACTGCAGGAAGTTACTGGGCCGAATACTCCGCCGAACAAATGATGAAGTGCAGACATTCCTCTGTTTGGTTGCCGGCGAAAGGATTCGGCGAATGTCGCGTTCAAGATGATGTCATGGCAGTATCACACGACGTTGCTACACTCTCAGAAATAAAGGTACAGTGAGGGTACAATTAAGTTCTTTAAGGTACAAATTTCATGAATTTACCATCAAAGGTACAAACATGTCTCCAGCTGAGTACAAATAAGTCCCTTTCCAAAGAAAAGGGTACACAATGAATTATTCATGCTGAAAGGTACATATAGGTACCCTTTGAAAAGGTACATTATCATAAATAAAGTAATAGTGAAGGTACAATCTAGTTCTTTAAGGTACAACATTCACAAATGTACCATTAAAGGTCCTATATGGCAATCAGCTGAGAATCCTGCCTATACTGAGGGGGTACTATCTGCAGTGGAAAACGGAAAGAGAAAACTACTAAGCTACCAAAAAAGCTAAAAAGTGCGTTAAGCAGAGCCATACCATACAGTGGAAACACAGCACAATACATACACAATGCACAGAGAGGGGGAGAAAGCAGGTGTCACTCAGGGGCACAGCTCATTTTTGCCTATGGGCCCCTTTATGGGGTTAATCCGGCCCTGTGTTTAGCCTTTAATATGTGACCCTTTTCTAGCCAACCAGCACCTAGGGTGGTTATGTAGTCATGATCTACATATGATCACTATATTTTTGCATGTAGTACCACAAATATATTTGAAAACTCATATGGCTGCATGCCTACTAATAAATGGGCTTATTATTATTTTTGCACATGTAGATGTTAAAAAAAGATATACAAAGCACTAGTTTCTTTTTGGAGCAACAAAACCTGCTCGGTGCCATCTCATCCTGTGAGGAAGCAAAATTGACGCTAACAAGGAACATAAGCACATATTTTGAGCCTATATGATGACAATAGGCACTTCTATCCTTTTGTGATCTATTCAAGGATCACAGAGAGCGCTCAGTCGTTTGAAAGTCTGCATACATTGAGCTGGTACAAACAGATTACCAGCCGCACTATTAGTGGGCCAGTGTGTCAGCCTGGCTCAGTTACCTGTCATCAGCGGTCAGACGGCTGCTGTGTCATTTTGTGGCCATGCGACCTGCAGGTATGTCCGTCCCTGACGGGATCCTTTTTCAGCCCAGCTGTGGAACAACAAGCTGTGTTTACGTCAGCTATATTTGTACTTCCAGGACAAAAATATGATAATGACTTGCCTCCTGGGGCCCTAAGCTGTGTGACACTCACAAAGCCACAGCTAAAGAAGGAATGGAGGTGGAAGGAGGGTGTGAAATCTCACCTGTAGGATGGTGTACATGAGGCTGAATCAGATAATTCATCTATTTTTCATGCAGGGATTCTGTTCCTTTATTTGTGCTGAGCTCTTAGACCTTGTTGCAATAAAGCCAGAGGGTATTTAGTACAGCTCCCTTGGTTCAGCAATTTCATCAATATTTAGCTGGAATAACTGAGGCTGAGCCCTTGAGGTCTCCCAAAATCTCATGGCAGGGACACAGTAAGATGACCAAACATTTCAGTGACCAAAGAACACCAGAAACAGTGATTATAATTATCACTTTACCCATTTTTGGAACATAACAGTGTTGTGCTCTTATTGTTTCTGTGGATATCTACCGCTGCCCGGGGCCTAAGACTTTGATGTGTGCCTGTCAGCTCCACCGGAGAACTATAAACATCAAAGATCACTGTCTGGCTGTAATGACCTGGACACCTAACCCAAAATGACAGCCCTTGCTTCCAGGGAATGAAACGGTAAACATCTGACAGCTGTTTCTAATCAATACAACATTGCAGCTCAGTGGGCAGCAAACCAACGTGAGAGCTCAGACAGGTGTGTTTGTCTGCAGGTTCGAAGGGTGCTTGACCCACCGCTGGAGCAAGATCAACAATTGCGTCATCCTGGGTAATTTCTCTTCACCGGTTGTTGGCCTCTGCCAGACCAGTGAAGCTCAGGTCCCTTAAATAGGCCTATCTCTTTGATGGAATTGTACCACATGTGGTCACGCATTGCCAGACCTATCTCCACAGCGCTGCGGAGTAAGGTCCGGCTACACCACACATACATTCTGGGATAGGTGAATAGGCATTTCTTTTAACCAATCACAATCGTCTTGGGTGGCGCTAAGCTCCGGACGCAGTTACGGTGGCTCTGCTAAATAGTCTCAGGAAGGAACTTGTTTTGGTGGAACATTTGCACCCCGCCAAAGAAAACGCCTCATACAATATTAAATGAAGATAACTGTTCACACAATAACGTTTTAGGAAGTTGCAAGCTCTTGAGAGTGAAATTGTTGGGTCTCTGTAAATTATAGAGTGTGGTCTAGACCTACTCTATCTGTAAAGTGTCCTGAGATAACTTCTGTTATGATTTGACACTATAAATTAAAATTGAATTGAAATGTGACGACCAGCTCACAGGCCACAACGAAAAGAGGGAGATGCACAGCAAGCGTAGTATTAGCAAACTGCCATTTATTAAGTAAAAGTACAAACAGAAAGACAACGAGGTAGTCAGGATCAGTGGTGTATGAGGGTGTATGGATGCAGTGAACAATGAGGTAGTCAGGATCAGTGGTGTATGAGGGTGTATGGATGCAGTGAACATTGCCAGTGTCTAACCAAGGAAGTAACTAAATAAAGATGAACTGATGCTGGTGCTGGGTGAAGAGAACGCTGCACACTGGTCTCTGGGGTTAAATAGACTGGGAGGACTGGCCATGGGCTCCCAGTCATGTCGTTAGCACCTCAGCCTCAGACCTGCAAGTGCACAAGACAGAAAACAGTAACCAGGCACAAGACAACAGGCTCTGGGCAGTCACCCGGGGCAATTCTAAGATCAGACGTTTAGGGGGGCTCAGCCCCGAGAATGTGACACGGATACAGTGCCTTGCAAAAGTGTTAACCCCCCTTGAGGCACCCTAAAAAAGGGTCTAAAATCGCCACTGGCCGTCACAATGTTAACATTTAGGACAGTGGTGGCCTAAAGGTTAAAGAACCTTGGGACCAGGAGGTCGCCGGTTCAATCCCCAGACCGGCAGGAAAAATCTGGGTGAGGAAAGTGAATGAGCAGCACTTGTCCCTCCCTCATTACCACCACTGAGGTGCCCTTGAGCAAGGCCCTTAACCCCAACGGCTCCAGTGGAGCTGCTCAGTGTCCAGCAGATCAGACTGTGGTTGTACTGGGCAGCTTCCAGGTATGAATGTAGAATTGTGTGAATGTGATCATGTCGTCGTTGCAAATGAGAAGTTGTTATCAATCGACTTACCTGGATAAATAAAGGTTAAATAAAAAATTGTTTAGCTCAAAGCACTGCTGTGTTTAAGTAGACTTGTTCAAATGTACCTCTGTACAGTAGCTTTAGGGGGTTTTGAAATGACTCCAATTACATCAGTGATTTCTGCAGTTAATTCCGGATCTTTGTTCCTACGCAGCCGTGTGATTTTCCTCCACAACAGGGTTGATTTCCTCATTACCCTCATCATCTGAGTCCATTTTTCCATCTTGGAAAACAGCAACATGGGGATGAAATACATATGACTGGAATTGACTAGCGTGACTGTGTTTGTTTCCGTCTCAGCCATAGACTGAAAAAAATATATACAGTCATTGGTCTCAGCACAATGACTTGCAGGTTTGGTGGAGTGCTTGTGTCTAGTAAATGCAGGTGTGACTGTGTTTGCCCTTGTCTATACTGTATACTTTATGTTAGCGCTGTGATAGACCTATCCATGGTTGCACCCCGCCTCTTGCTCAGTGCATTCTGGGATAGCATCCATCCCTCCACCGTGACCCTTAACAGGATAAAACAGGTATGGAAAAAATGGTGTTCACTTGGACTCTGATAACATTGTAAGAAAGTAGCTGAAAATGTGACAGCCGATAAGTAATGAGACATGGCAAACAGAAAAGCCATAGGTAGGCTATGTTTGAGGTCATTCAGTTTATTTTTCAACTCTAAAATATGCTACTCAGTACACATATTTGTCGTATATTATGCGATTATATATTTTTTTGAAATCCCTATAGGCCAATATAGCTTTATCAGATTATTGGCCTAAAAAATCCAGTATTGGTCGTGGCCATCATTTCCTTTGACATTAATGTACACTTTGAGTTGTAAATTTGTAAAGAATATATTTAATTTGGAACTTTTTTTTTAATTTCTTTATTTAAAAGGGACAACGCACATTAATCAACATGAGTACAGAGTCCAACATGTAAATGTGCCAGATTTAGCCATACAGCCTCATTTTAATCTGCAGTCCCTAGCAGGTTGATGGCTTAAAACAATAGATACACTACAACAATACAACAAATACACATAAAACAAGAAAGACAAAGGCATAGACAAGTAAAATGACACAACCACTATTCCAGATACTGGCAGGTTGATGGCATGAGAAAAACATCACACAAGTAGACAGGTAAAAGTGCATAAACACACATTAGAACGCATCAACAACACATAAGCACACACAGACACACTACTATAAATGAACAACATACCACATCCCCTTTAAAACTTTAAGATACTCAAGCGACAACTCTCAGATGAAAGTTGGAGGTTTTTGCAAATGTTGGGTTGTCATGAGTGTACAAACTAAAAGGCTCTAAAGGACTAACACAGTGGTGTTTTCAGAAGGGACCTGGGACAGCTGATTACATGAAACAAAGAAAGGAGAACGATGTGAACATGTAGTCAAAAGGGTGATTCGTCTTCTACAAAAGTGTGGGCTATGTTTAGAATTTGACTGTAAGATCAGTTATATGGTGATGCTGAACTTTGCAGTTCGCATTGATATTTAGCATAAAATGCCCTTTTTGTTATCCCATCAGAGATATAAGGTACTAAGAGACCTAAATTATACTGCTCGAAATATATATTTTTAATAAATATCTGGAAACATCTGTTATGTTATGGGAGCTAGATGATGACTGAATCAAAGACAACTCCAACAAATGTTATGTAGGCCTATGTTGTCTATTTTCTTAAGAGACTTTATTTTGTTTTAATTAATCTACACTAAAATTAACACATTAAAATTGTATTATTTTTGTAAAAATAAATAAATAAATAAATAGCGCAATAATTTGTTGTAATGTGGTGGCTTTAAAACGAGAATAGTCTTAAAATAAATATACAGCCTAATAATAGTAAGTATCAACCGCCAACCTCCAGGGGGCAGTAAAGGCCCACCTGGACAGATCGAGTTTTTTTGTTTTTGCAGGATAGTAGGGGAAGCTTCATGAATATTCATGAGGGAACTCATCCCTGATTGGCTAACCCTGACATTCTTACCCTAACCATAACCAATCCCACTCCTCTTGTCTAAACATAACCAATCCCACCAGAGCAGGCAACGAGTACTAGCCATTCAGAAGGAGAGTAAGGTGGGTTCTTCCCCTACCATCCTGCAAAAAAAATTTCGCCACCCGGAGAAGCTTTCAAAGCTGTTGAGCATGTGTTTACACTATACTGTCTATGGTTTACACCACACTCGCTGAGGTTAGCTAGCTTCAACATTATTATACAAAACCTCACCAAAATGTCTTCGAAAAGTCGAGATAACGACGACAATTTTGAAGGACAGTCTGCACATAAGGAGGAATTGAACAGAAAGGTTAGTAGCGTTAGCCGCAACATGTTGCTGGTAGCTAACTTAGCTAATAGCCACGCATATTGCGTTAGCTAGCTGGTAACGGTAGCAAATGTGAATGTTGGGATAACATTGGAATAATGTACGTTCATGTGTAAATATACGGACTCCGAGGACTCTTTTCCACAAGCTACTTGTCTATGAGTCATTTTAAATTGTTGCCTGAAGAGTTTCCATTTTCTCAGGTCAGTGAAATAAATCGTGTTGCTAACTTGCAGATCAAGGAGCAGAAGGTTGTAGTGGACGAGCTCTCCAATCTGAAGAAAAACAGGGTGAGTACCTTAATAAGTAACCTTCTTAGTTAAACTTATTTGTTCAGTGTTGTAAGATGTATCTCTAGAAAAGTGTCTAAAGTGTGTGTGTGTGTGTGTATATATATATATATATATTTATTTTCTCAGGACCGTGCATTTCTGTATGTATTAATGTACATTTTGTATGTATTTGTCCCAGAAAGTCTACATCCAGCAGAGGAACAGTAACATATTCTTCTTAGCAGACAGAAGTCAGACACTGGGTTCATGCAAAAGTAAGTTCAGAACTGTACGTTTAAGTGAATACATGTCATTTTTAATACATAAACTAGCTGGTAGCTGTCTGTCACATTGATTAATAACTGAAGCTGTACAAATAAAATGTGATCATAACGCATCATATTGTAGGTGAACATAACGGATGATATTTTCTGTCTCCAGAGGAACTGGATAACATGAAAAAGGATCTGCAGGATATGTAAGACGGACCCTTACCACAACAATGTGTGGCATCTTTTGTCTGTTGAGTCTGTCGTCCACTCACTTTGAGTGGGACAAAACACTTGATGAACATTTGAAAAGAAGAGGGCCCAACTTGAGCCGGGATCTCACAGTTAGAGGCACAAATCCCAGCTATCGGTGTTTCTTCTCTGCTCATGTTCTTCACATGAGAGGCATTCTCACACCTCAGCCCTTTCAAGACAACACTGGAAATGTCCTGGTGTGGAACGGGGAGATATTTGGAGGCGTCCCGGTGATGCCAGAGGAAAATGACACTGCTGTTCTCTCTCAGCGGCTATCATCCTGCGACAGCCCTTCAAAGATTCTTTCCCTCCTCTCTGCTGTACGGGGGCCGTGGGCGTTTGTTTACTACCAAAAGGCTGGGGACTACCTCTGGTTTGGCAGAGACTTCCTTGGTAGGCGGAGTTTGCTGTGGAAATTTGATGCGGCAGTCAATGCCTTGACCCTGACTTCTGTAGCAGCCCAGAGTTCTGGACCTGGTCAGTCTGCTTGGCAAGAAGTCCCAGCAGCCGGTGTGTACCGGATTGACCTGAAGGCAGTTACAGAAGCTGGCTCTGTGACGTTTGAGCTTCATCCTTGGGCTCATGGAGGAAATGATCTTGCCTCCAGCTGCAGTGAAACCATATTGGAGTCTGTCCCCAGCGGCTGCACTGCTGTGATGAACCCGTCAGGCCTGGTACTCACCTCACCTGTTTGCCCTCTTAACACATCCATCCCAAAGTCATTAAATGAGAAAGAAAGCCTTTCAAACTCACATCAATGTGTTAAGAATCTGGAGCAGATGCTCGCAAGCAAAGAGAAAAACGATGAGGTGAACCGTCTTATTGATGTTCTCAGTGAGGCAGTAAGACGACGTGTTCAATCTCTGCCGTTCGGGGCACAAGACGGTCCCCCTCCTCCTAACGACAATGCTAGTGTTGCCATACTTTTTTCAGGAGGTATCGATTCAATGGTCCTGGCTGCCTTAGCTGACCGTCACATACCTGCTCATCGACCGATAGATCTTCTCAATGTAGCGTTCAAACTACAGGTGCCAAAGAAGCAGAAAGAGCCCGCAAAGAAACCTGGGAAGCACAAAAATAAACCCACGGGTTTTAAGACTGATGGAGCAGATTACCAAACCTCCAGCGCCTTTGATGTTCCAGACCGGATCACTGGAAAAGCCGGTCTCAAGGAATTACAAGACTTGAATCCTGAAAGAAGATGGAACTTTGTGGAAATCGACGTAACGAAGGAGGAGCTGCAGACAGTCCGCCAGGAGCGCATTTGTCATTTGGTGCATCCGCTGGCCACGGTGATGGACGACAGCATTGGATGTGCTGTGTGGTTTGCAGCAAGAGGGACGGGGTCCACCACGCAGGACGGGGACCAGAGAGCCTTCACATCATCAGCAAGGGTGAAGTTCCAACACCAAATTTTGCACAGACTTCTGAGCTCTTTTTAAATGTTTACTGGTCTGAGTGCTTTAGGCGTAAACCGTAGGGTCACAATGAAATAACAAGTCACAAATGCCATTTTTTTCCCCCCCTTACAATTAATAAAAACAAAAATAAGTTGATATTTAATAGATGTTTCACAATCTTCAACAACCACACTGACGTGCTTTTCTGCGTTGCCGCTTCATGCCCGCAGGTCATTTTGACAGGAATAGGAGCCGATGAGCAGCTAGCCGGTTACTCCAGACACCGAGTCCGATTTATGATGTCTGGACACGAGGGACTGGTCCAGGAACTGGCCATGGAGCTGGCCAGGATCCCTTCCAGGAATTTGGGCAGGGATGACAGAGTGATAGGGGACCATGGGAAAGAGGCTAGGTAAGTGGTATTGGTTTCAAGTACCCATCACATGTTATCCACAACCAAAAGTGTTTTAAAATTGCATATTTTGTCTGTGCAACAGTTAAAACTCGCAAGTTTTTTTGTTTTTTCCCCCCAGCAAAACACTTTTACACCATCATTTAAGGTGCCCTTTGAGGTTTTCTTTTATTAAAGCAAGTTCTGTTTAAATTGAGTGTTTCTCACCAAAATGTCTCGTGTTCTCGTATCCTCCTCACAAATTTTAAGATAAAAAATTGTGTGGTGTTTACAAATCGTAGCTTGCGGTTTTCTTCTTCACGGACTTTGTTGGCACATTGCTACATACATGCTAAGTATTTGTAATTACATCTTTTCTTCTTAGTTTCTATCCAAGTCAGATGAGCAGTATTCATTTTAAAGCCCTTCACACCCACGTCTCGCCCGTTCAAGCTTCACTTATGGCGTTTTTCCATTACATGGTACCTGCTCGCCTCGCCTCGACACACTGTGCGTCCGTTTTCCATTGCAGATTTTAGTACCGCCTCAGCGTGGCTGGTCGTCATAGCGGCGCCGCAGTAAACTGCTGTGACCTAATGCGACACACAGAACGTCGAAGGTGTGTTGTTGCCAGAAGACACATTTAGTTTCAAAAGAAGCTGGAGGCAGCAAAAAAAACACAGCTGGCTAAACTATTAAAAAATGGCGAGTTTGTTCAGGCCATTATTGAATGGTATTGAATGACAAGACAGTTGGGTCAATGCCTAAAAAGTATGTAGTAAATATGGTACCCAGCCCTACAGGTCTGTGTGGGCGTTTACAGACGGTTTGATTGAAATCTGCTTTCTCACGCTCGTGCATCTGGTAGCTTTGTTGAGCCTGCTAGCATGGGACAAATTACACCTTTCTTACCAATTTTCAGATTATAACATGAGAGAAATTAGAAAAGAGAGTATCTGACAAAAATAACTCTGGCATCTGCAGATTCCCCTACTTGGATGAGGACGTGGTGAGCTTCTTGAATTCCCTGCCCGTGTGGGAGAAGGCCGACCTGTCGCTTCCTCGGGGCGTCGGGGAGAAACTCCTCCTGAGACTCGCAGCAAAGCAGCTGGGCCTCGGCCAATCAGCAGTCCTGCCCAAGAGAGCCATGCAGTTTGGCTCCCGCATCGCAAAGATGGAGGACCACCGTGAAAAGGCCTCTGACAAATGCACGAGACTCCTCGCCGAGTAGACAAATTGTTGGTATTGAAGATAATAGAAAAAATATTCATTATGAAATTACAAACATTATTTAAAGGCTCATTTACAGTTACAATTCTTAATTGACAGAGTCTTGAATTTGGCCATTTGATCTGTGCTGGTCTTGGATCATGTTTTAGCATGGTATAATAAATATGGGGTTTCCTCTACACCATGTAAGACCTGCCATCTTGAAGTTGTTTTCTGAAGTAAAGATCACATTCAATATAGGAAGGCAAGTTTCCAACATCGAAACGCCCAGAAATCGGATGAATGTATACTGGCTTCCTGAAAGGGGGGGAAAGAAACAAAACATATTTATTGTGATATACACTGACACATTGTTTTAAAACGTGTATTCGTTTTAGCCGAGTAGCTACATCATTTTACATGTATGACAAATATAACGCCGGATTTCCACCAACTGTGGAACGGCTGCAGATCGGCTCCGCCGTCCGTCGATACCCACCAGGTCCGAATTTTTTGCGCTACGGCTGCGGCCATGACTGACAGCTGTAGTCACGAGGAACCCACGAGATCTCGCGATATAACAGGATGTAGTTTCTATAAACGGAACCACAAAACCAACAGCAGTTTGTTTCGGGCCTGTCTCCGCCCATTACGCAGTCCTTCCAGAAAAATTCAGAGGTTTTTTTGTGATTGTTGCGGGCAAAAATCCTTGATTATGCAGCACGTTTTCTTAAAAAATGCGATGGAATATGAGGGATATTTCTGCAATTTTATGCGATGAAATTGCGGGAACTTGCAAAAACTGCTGTTTCATCGCGGCTTCATCGCGGGGTTTGCAGCTTTTCGATGATGTTCATGTCGCGTAATTACGTCACTTCATAACGTTCCCATGGCAACAGAGGAAAATGGCTGCTCTTGTGTGAAGTTAACGCAACATTTTTCAACTTTCTGCTCAGATATATGTGACTTTTTTGCAACGAAAATGCGGGGATTATCCATGCAAGCCCCGCGTATTTTGCGCGGAAATCCGCAATTTATGTGGCGAAAGTGTGGCGTATTTGAAAAAATGCGGCCCCCGCATAAATATAAGGACTTTGGCTGATTATGCATTGAATTATGCGATCACATAATCGCGTTTTTTCTGAAAGGACTGGTTATGACGTTTTCAAGGTGTAGTGCAGGGAATCTGATACGCCGTGAGTACGGTGTATTTTATTTTGAAAATCAACCGGATGTTTTACTTTGCTTCTGTGCTCGACTTCCTGTCCCGCACTATCTGCCCTGTGCTGAATTGCTGCAGAGCTCTCCAGCTGGGACGGAGTCGGAACGCAGCCGTTCTGCAGTCAGTGGAAATCCACACATTGACTTTAATGGAAACCTAATGACTCCGCCACTGTTCCGGAGCAGATCCGCAGCCGTTACGCAGTTGGTGGAAATTGGGGCTAAGAGTCGCCCAAATCCCATTCTGTGATCACAGTGAAGAAGCAGCTGCCTGGCACAAAGCAGGATTACAACATGACTTAGATAACTCTCCAGGGTCCAGCAGAAATTACCTTGGAATGAGCCAAGACACAAAGTTTCCTGGGGCATCTTTCTTATCAAGAGGAGCTTCCTATGGAAAGAAAAAGTTCAGCATAATAGTGGATTATGGATGTGGATTTTTTTACTCTTAATTCACTTTACATGTGGGGCTTTTGATTATTATTAAATGTACCTTCTTTTCCTCAAGGAAGGCATCCAACAGAGGAATGCTTTTCTTTGAAAACACGTAAAAACAGGGACACTGAAAAACAAATCGGAATGATCAGCTAAGTGTTTGTAAGCATCCAAAATACCAGTAACCTTCACACATCTATATTACAATGATATCCATAATTGGTGAGCAGTGTAGGACTCAGAACTCCCTTTTTTTTTTTTTCATAAAAGCTGCCTATTTTTTAGGACAATGATCCTAAACAGACAGTCTTTATGGCCGATGAGCTAAATGTTGTTGACAATCAAAGTGATGTTTGTGTATTAGCTGAAGCTAAAATTACCCTGAAACTCCCAAGCCAAACTGAATGAAGACTGCAGCCATTAGGAAAGATACCAGAGGTCTGCTGTCTAAAACATTAGCCAATCACTGAGAAGGGTTTGCAACAAAGATTAAATATGACTTTATCTATTCTTGATAAATCAGGCGACTAAGGAAGGGTTACAACCCATCTGATGTAGATGTCAACACTCCCTAATTGGAGCTAAGAGGCCTTTAGTCTTTAATTTCTTTTGAAGAACAATATAGTATTATATGATGACGCAAACAAAAATGTGTCATTGTCCTGATACTTTCTGATTTCACCATAGGGACCATTGACCTACATATATATATATATAATGGACCAACAGATCCCGTTGCTCTGGACGGAGACCAGTGAAGGCCATTAGAAGCACTTTTCCGGTGATGGCTGAGCGTTACTGCGCAGCCTCCAACTGAGAGAGACGATGTAAAAGTGACGTGAGCAACCTGTCTGAAAGTTGTAAGTCTTCTGGTAGCTGTGCCAAGAGAAATCTCAATCATTCCCAATCTTGCAGAGACGGAGAGCGTAGGTATATGTAAGGAGATAACATAGCCACAGGCTAATTATTGCTAACTAAAATGCTAGTTAACATTAATAATTACACTTAAACAGCTAATGGAAGTCCAAACTGCCTGCGAGCTTCTCCTGTACTATACGGTAATTCCTCTACTATGTGACAGTAAGTCCCGTGGTTATGACACTATCGTTAGCCTATTTTTTACAAAAACGTCTGCTACGGAGCCATAACGTGAGGTACAAGGTAATGGTGCCTTTTATACATTGTCGTGTTTCTTTAGAAATAAACAATGGACAAATAGAGTCTTTAAACGCTTCAGATGTAAAGTTATTTGCTGTCAAAGTGACGTCAAAATGAATGGCAGTCAATGGGATGCTAACGGGAGGTGATGGCTTGGTAGCATCAAAATGGCGCCATAGGAGCTACGCGGTCTGAGGAGAAGCTTACCCCCTTGGTAGGGACAGAGGATCTGGTTGGTAAACCCATTATTCTCATGATGTAAGTAAAATTTCAGGTGGCTCTCCCCTTGTTCTGCCGTGACTTTAAAGATCTTTTATATCCATGTGGACAGGCATTATTGGCTTTGTTCAGTGTTTATAGTGAACTTACTGCTCTCCTCGACTTTGTCTCAGAAGGAAGAGGTTTCTCCTTCATACAGAGGACCCGAAGATCACTGTCTACTTCCAATATCCCGTATTTAGGAGTTTCTGTAAAGACACACAATACAGAACTCATTTTGAGCGTGAGGCCAAGCCACGTTTGACATTTCAGGATGAGATTCACTCCCTTACCTGACAGCTTCCATAGGGGTTGTGCTTAAAACCTAATTTCTTACTCACCCTCCTCTTTGCACTGGTACGAGAGCACCAGACAGCTGTCCTCACACTTTGCTTGGAGGTCAGAAAACCTTTCTTTTACTTTCCCGAGGCTAAAATCTTCTTTGAAGAGGGTGTCACTGTTATGGATGGAAAGGGAGTTGTGTCAATTTGGCAGAAACGGGGATTTGAATTTGCACCCGTTAACAACAACTCTGCTTTGTAGTATTGATGTTAACTAAGTCAACTAAACTTACCCCCCAATTACTAAGACATGGTCTTCTATGTTGAAGTGCTTTACTGCAAGTTGCAGGCAGGCCACAGCACCAAGACGCCCCTGGTGGAATAAGCTCGAGTCAGAGGATGGTATTTAAAAAAAAAAAAAAGTCTACTTTCTAAGGGCCAACCCATGTCACATAGGTACAATAGTAAATACTGTGAAAACAATGTCATTGTATTTACATCATTGCTTCTTGTCTGATCGCTGAGAATCTTGACATTTGTGAAATGTGATGCCCACTCTTCAAATGCAGCATGGTAAACAGCGTTGGTCTGTGGAGAGGAGAGCAGTGGGGAGCGACAATTAAAGGAACAAAGTGGGTCATTCATTCATAGTTAAGGTTATTAGACTTGTATATTAGGGATGAACATCAGGCTTTGACTACTTTATACATCAGCCCTGGTCCTTAATGCAAACATGTCTGTATTGGCTTAAAACACATGGTATTATATGCTAAATTTACTCAAAATAGTAATAAACAGTAATGAAAGAAAGTACTCATGCAGAATGGCTCCTTTTAAAGTGTCATAACATATTATTGGATCATTATAATTGATGCATCACATGTAAACAGGATAATAGTAATTATGTGATGGGCTGATTTATATACTGTTGCTGTTGGGTAGTTCAATTTTAACAATGCAATACAGTATGTTTTGTCTGTAAACTAAAATATGTAAAGCAACTATACATGTTAGATGTAGGAGTCAAAAGTCTTTTTTCCCTCTGAAATGTAGGGGAATATTAAGTAGTACAAAATGAAAATACTCAAAGTACAAGTACCTCAACATTTAAGAACGGTACTAAACGTACTTAGTTACTTTCCACCACCGACTACACTGTGCTACTTACAACAACATAAATGCCGTCCACCGAGCCAGAGGCGGTCAGCGCATGGACCCAGTGGGATATCAAGGCACAGCGTCCCACCGGCAGTAGCGGCTTGGCAGTGCCAGCCAGGTGAGCGAACCTCCCGCTGCTGTCGGCTGCTACATCTCTCTGGAGCCTGGTTCCGTACCCGGCGGCGAGAATCACAGCCTTCATTTCAACTCTGAACCGGTGGAAACGCCGCTCAGTTGCTCGCAGTTAGCTGGTAGGGTTAACATTGCAAGCTGGTGGAGAGAATGGTGGAAGCATTCCACGGACCAGGGTTGGGCTCCTCTCGCGAGATTAGCCGTCCAGTCCGAAGTCTAGCTACGCGAAACCTGAGTTTACTCTTCCGGTTGCATTTTCCAAAGTAAAATGAGTTTTCACCATAGACTGTTTCCACCGGTGGTTTAAGAAAAGAACAGACTAGTGTAGGTTGTTAACATTTTTTGAATAAATAAAAATGTTCAGGAACATTAGCAGGCATATTGTTGAAGAACATGGTCCAGTATTAGAAATGAGACTATTCCGTGTTGTTTGGTACTCAATGTGAACCGCAAATCAACCCACAAGTTAAATTCCATACATGTGCAAACTAACTTCATAAAATATATTAACAAAATATACATACACTTGCATGTGACAGTGATACACAGGCATATGTCAATTATCAAGAGTTAAGACTGCAAATCTAAGGCTTGTTACCACTGAATTAAATACATCAATCTTTTATTTTACTGTAAACTTAAAACACACACACACACACACACACACACACACACACACACACACACCTCAAGGGTGTCCAGTAGTTCTTTCACCATTGAAAAGAAGACATTTTCACCTGAAAGTCTTTCAAAACCAAACCCTGTTATCCATGGTGTTGTAGACGTGATTAACATCATCATAATCATGCTGAACCATAGGAAAGTAGTGGAGCAAACAGAATTGAAGCAGACAGTTAACCAGCATTTTGTTGATTTATTTAACTCATGACATGAATGCATATGGGATTCATATCTGATCAAAATCTGTTTTCTACAAATACAAAAAGAGCTTTTTAATATTTTTTTTTTTTTTTTTTACAAGAAATCCTTTAAAAGAAATCCGATTTTGTGTGCATTTGTTTTGAGCAGTCATTCTACATCTTGGCTGCTGCTTTCAGCCTCAGGTGCTGTGACGTCAGCGTCCACATCTTTAACAGGCTGCTGGAGGTGTGAAGGCTGTGGTTGAGACGCCTCCATCGGTTCCTCAGCTAGCTCTGGTTGAGGTGACGGTGTCCTCCCTGCTCTTGTCAACTCCTCCTGAAGACAACCAACATTTTGCTTACAGGGCAGAACTTTTTTGTACCACTTTTAGCCAATATTTTATTCAACTGTGGATTATAAAAATGAAGATGACTACATTCTTGATAATTTATTTGACATATTTTCAGACCAAAAGCCATTCAAACTATATATTTTGCAACCCTAAATATTATTTGATCATCCACATCCTCATTATGAATTACTTGAATAACTTTAAATCACATAAGGCCTTTATTTTTCTGAATTTCCCTGACCAGTAGATAGCCTGGCCTAAATGGTCAAATTCAGTAGTGTAGGTTTTCAGAGGTTTAATTGCCAATGAGCCATACACATTTATTTATTTATTTTTTAAAAGATTGTTTTTTGGGCATTTCTAGGCCTTTATTGACAGGACAGCTGAAGAAATGAAAGGGGAGAGAGAGGGGGGGAATGACATGCAGTAAAGGGCCGCAGTTCAGAATAGAACCCGGGCCCGAGGAGTAAACCTCTATATATGGGCGCCTGCTCTACCAACTGAGCCATCCGGGCGCCCGAGCCATACACATTTAACATACAAGTATGCATGGGCCTGTATACGATTCTGACGGTATGATAACCTTCAGCAAAAATATCAAAGCTTCACGGTATTGCGGTATTGTTATTACAGCTTTAAAATGTATTATTTTGTTTAATGTCTGTGTAAAAAAAGTTTTTTTCCCCATTAAACACAATGTATTTCATTTTAGAGCACACTGCAGACTGGCAGGGAGACGGATTACTAAACTGCAGTTTCTCTCCTTGACCACTCATAAACAACAGCTCATACCTTAGGAACGGTAGGACGGAAAATGTTGGCGGTTTTAAAACCGCGCTATACCTTGAAAACCATAACAGGCCCATGCCTACATGCAAGTAGGGCTGTGTATTAGCACGAATCTGGCGATACCATACGTATCACGATACACGGGTCACGATTCAGTATATTGCAATATATTTTGATACTGTGCGTAAGGCGATATATTGGGATTTTTTTTTTTTTAATTTCAGAAAAACTAATATTTAAAAAAAAGACATGATGTGCATAAAAGTCAAAGAAGTTTACTTTAGGTAAACAATTCAGTGCACAGAAAATCAAACATCCAAATCATTTTGGGATTGTGGTTCACAGGTTCTTAATGAGCTAATGTTTATATGCTTAAGTAGGCCAAAGGTCATAGCTACATGGTTAGCTTCTAGCAAAAAGTCAGGCACTGCTAGGCCCTGTTAGGCCCTGTTAGGCCCTGTTAGGCACTGCTAGGCACTGCTAGGTGAGGACACTAGTGGTGCGTCTCAGCATAGCCATCTAGCAGTAGGGGATTTGAATACAACATAAACCACTGTCTTACATGAATATTTTTGCACGTAAACTATAAAATATATAAATTTTTTTTTTTTTTTTTTAAAATCACACTTTTTTTGTAACTTTGTCTTACCTGGGAAACAGTGTCACCAGTTTCCTCCTGTACCACTGGACCAGACTCTTCTTGCTCCATTGGTTCCTCCTCATCTTTCATGATGGCTGGGTGTTGCTGATTTGGCTCTTCCAGTGCTGCAGTGGGAGACTCTTCCAGTTCCACAGTGGGAGACACTTCCAGTTCCACAGTGGGAGACTTTTCCAGGGCCACAGTGGGAGCCTTTTCCAGGGCCACAGTGGGAGCCTTTTCCAGGGCCACAGTGGGAGCCTCTTCCATTGCCACAGTGGGAGCCTCTTCTCTAACTGGGGCAGGAATTGGTTCCATCTGTATGATAAATGAGGAGGATATGACAACAACTTAGAAATAAATAAATAAATAGATAGTTGTACTTTTTTTGATACATTACTGTATACGTAGGTAAGAAGGGTCTGAACAGGAAACACTGAATAGCCAGCAGTGTTGGAAAGATAAGATGTTCACTTCTGTTGTACTAATCAACCCTTCAAGTTAATCATAATACCAATGTATTGAAAAACATTATGGTGAATGGCTGGGGAAAGTGTGCAGGCCTAATGAATCATGTTTGCATCTTCATCAGTTACCTCCTTCTCCACGACCGGCTCTACAGGTTTTGGTTCTGGTTTTTTATTTGCTTCCAGGACCAACATGATGGAGGCAGGTATGTGAGCTTGCTGTTAGACAAAAGTAAAACGGAGGCAGTTGGCACATAAGGAAATCTCCAGAGGAGTGAAGAATGTTTCGACTGTCAATGAGGTTTCTGCGTTTCAGTGGAAACAGTTCTTACCTGATGAGGTGTGAAGGAGAGGACGTGCTGTAGAAGAGGCTCTCTCATCTCCGGGCAGCGTTCAAACACGCTCGACAATTGCGCGGCCGGCAGCTGAAGCAGTACGCTGTATGACTGAGGCTTGGTCCTCTGGCAGCACTTGACAAAACCTTCCCACACCTTGGGGTACTTCCACACCTACAGGGAGGAAGAAAAAAAAAAAAAAAACAATGTTGTGAACATTTGTGACAAAGATTAGGAAGATTAATTCCAGGACATGGATGACTGCAGAAACAATGAGTATTTGGGCTGGAGTTTGGCGCTGACCTGCTTGACGATGAGGCGGGACAGGATGTTCATGACAAAGCCTCCCAGCCGGGGGTACATGGTGAGGGACTGGATGACGGTACGCATGAGCAGCATGGGGAGGGGACTCTGCTCCATCAGCTGCTGCATCACCACGGCCAGAACCTCAGACGTGTACACGTTCTTCTCCCCAAAGCACAGGTTGGTAGCTGTGGTACAGACACAGACACACAACACTTTCATTGCCACCTGTGGTACATATGCAACAGAGACTGTTCACAATTGACTGATGAAAAGGGTCATTTGGGCTCGACCGAGCACCATTTCATTTAGGTAAGGAGTCCTTTTTGTATGTAGCAACAAGCCTGTGGAACAGGTTGCCAGGAAATCTAAAAGATGGTCCGAAGTTTAGGAGGTTTTAAGCAGGCACTGAAAAAAAACCGGCTCAGATGCCAATCTTAGTATGTCTTTTTATTACTGTATTGTCTTGATGGATCTATTTAATATATGTATGGATGTGATGATTGATGTTTGATCTGCTGCTGCCACTGTCAAATATCAACAGTCTTTCTCCAGAACGGCACACTTCCCCCTTCAACGAACATCCAAAATAAACATGAGTTTTTGGCTTGAAGGCATCCGTGAACACAGACCTTTAATGATAGACTTCATATCACATTTGTTTGAGTCTATGTTGTGTAGGGCAATCAGCAGGTCTCCTGGGGTGAGAGGGGACACAGATGAACTTCCCTCACCTGAAAGACAACACGCAACAGTGAGAATACATCGGAGTCCTTCACCCAAAGTCAGCTTCCTCACAAGCAGCTAGTCAATACAAATAAAATGTAACATACCAGGAAATAAGAGAATGTTATTAATTATATTTAAAGCTAAAATGCTCCGTTTTCTACTAGCTAGAATAAAACGTAAATCAAGTATACACTGTTGGTAAAATGTGTGAGCAGCAGGGTTCTTTTTTCAAGATTGTTTTTTGGGCATTTCTAGGCCTTTATTGACAGGACAGCTGAAGACATGAAAGGGGAGAGAGAGAGAGAGGGGGGGGGGAATGACATGCAGCAAAGGGCCGCAGGTCGAAGCCGAACCGGCGGCCGCTGCGTCGAGGAGTAAACCTCTATATATGGGCGCCTGCTCTACCAGGTGAGCTACCCAGGTGCCCAGCAGCAGGGTTCTTAATGTAAAAAAATGAAGGAAGGAATGTAATGACATCCACCAGTGGATAAAAAAACGACTCTTACTGTGTTGAGTGCCCAACAGACGGTTGAACACCTCCTTCACTACAATCGGGTTGAGTTTGATCAGCTTGGGGAGAGCCTGGATGACTTCATTCTACATGAGACAAACAACCAAAGCATTAGGTGAAAGAATTCATTCTGGGAAATAACCAGGGCGCACTGACGTCAGTTCTATGCTGTATGCAGCGTGTTCAACATTACAAGAAGTGTAACGTGTTCCAAATCAGTTCACTAGACTATTGGGATGGATAACTTTTACCTTCTCGAGGCCATTTATGACTGGAATTAGGAAACGAACATCCGGCACTCGTTTGTGGTAAAGGTCTCGCACTCTCTCCACCAGCTCTGGAGACGGAGGCACTGAACGGAGGAAATGGATACAAATTAAAAACACACGTTGCATTTCGTAGACTTGTCTTCTATTGTGCCGTTGTTCCATGTTTGGCTGCATTCTGTGTTGATGGTCTTGTTGTTGATTACCTTTATCTGTCAAAATGTGCAGACAGCGGGTAACTAACGTCTCCGCTCCTTTAGGACAGTTTTCAACCAAGAGCAGCAGCTCAGGAGAGTTCATCCCCATTCCACGGATCTACAACAGGGGTGGGAAAAAAAACAAAGAAACTCGTCAATACTATTAGAAAACACAACTTAAGAAGAGGAGCATATGCTTAATTTAAAGAGCTCATATTATGCTCATTTTCAGGTTCATAATTGTATTTAGAGGTTGTACCAGAATAGGTTTACGTGGTTTAATTTTTCAAAAAAAAAACAAAACCACCATATTTTTGTCGTACTGCACATTGCTGCAGCTCCTCTTTTCACCCTGTGTGTTGAGCTCTCTGTTTTAGCTACAGAGTGAGACATCTCACTTCTGTTCCATCTTTGTTGGGAGTCGCACATGCGCAGTAGCTAGGTAAGGACTACTAGCCAGTCAGAAGCAGAGTATGAGGGCGTGCCCTGACAGTACCTAGGTAAGGACTACTAGCCAGTCAGAAGCAGAGTATGAGGGCGTGCCCTGACAGTAGCTAGGTAAGGACTACTAGCCAGTCAGAAGCAGAGTATGAGGGCGTGCCCTGACAGTAGCTAGGTAAGGACTACTAGCCAGTCAGAAGCAGAGTATGAGGGCGTGCCCTGACAGTACCTAGGTAAGGACTACTAGCCAGTCAGAAGCAGAGTATGAGGCCGTGCCATGCTAGCAGCTAAGCGAGCATCATAACATGTGTTCCAAAGTGACCACGTTTGTCTCTGAAGTAAAGGCTGGACTACAATAGAGCTGTTTGGAGCAGTTTGTGAACAGTGTTTTCTGTTGGAGATGGTAAGTCCCTTTGGGGTGGACTTTGGGCTTTTTCACTTTGTAAACCTATAACATGCACAAAAAAGATATATAACACAAAGGAAAGGGGAAAAGCCAAAAAGCATAATATGTGCGCTTTAAGTCAATTTTAGTTTTAGTTTCTTCCATCAGAGGAAGAGGTCATTCAATTTTGAATACGAACAGTTCTCTCACAAATTATAACCCTGCAGTTTTAACGTCACAGGTTTAAGACCTCAGCTGGGTTTTCTCAACCTCATTCTGTTTTCCTTGGTCTGAAACGCAGCAGGGAAGCTGCACTGCACCGTGCAGAGTTTGCTCTAGTTTACCTTCTCTTGTGGTCAAACCAGTCAAAAACACATGAGGTAACATATTTGTTTATACATATAGTCCAATAGTCCGACCTTTGCCCTCCATTGATTTTGTCATGCTAGGCTTTCCAGGCATACACACCTGCTGGCTACAAGGTACCTTTACCTCGTACCCACAGAACTTTGTGGTTTGGGGTCAATAGCCACTTTCCGACCGGAGGGATTTTTGAAGTTCCTAGAACATAACGTTCCTAGAACCCTTTTTTTCTCCTGTTCTGACTGGACACATTTGGGGATTATTAAGTCCCTCTGGCCGCAGTTCCTGTAACTCTTTCAGCTCCTACTTCAGGGCAGGGTCTTTTCCCTTTTCCGCATAGTGGTGGTTAGATGGCTGTGTTATAATAACAAAAGGTCAGTTCCTATGGCCACTTGGCCAGTGTGACTGCAAATGGGAAAATGGGGGAGAGTAGTTAGTAGAACTGTTTAGTAGTGGACTGTTCCTATAACTATCTTCCTGTAACTACTTGGTCGGAAAGAGGCTAATGTCTTTTTGGTTCTCGTCTTGGCACAATTAGTCAGTCTCACTTGAGTTTACATTTGAATATTTTCATCTTAGCAGCTTTAAACGTGCTTGGTAGTAACTCAAACAGCGGTTCAGTTTTTCCTGAGGACTTACAGGCTGCTCTATTGCTCGAAGCACGCTGCGCTTGATGTCTGCGATGGCCTCGGTGTAGACCGACGCCAGCTCGTGGACCAGCCGGTGGTTCAGAGGCAGCAGTGACAGGTAGAGGAAAAGACACTGTCTCACGGTCTCTTCAGTCCAGGGGGAAGCCACCTCTGTCTCAACACACACACACACACACACACACACACACACACACACACACACACACACACACACACACACACACACACACACACACACACACACACACACACACACACACACACACACACACACACACAGTGAGGCGACAGGAGAACGGGGAAGTTGCTACTTTGCATTGCTCCGGCTGGCAGGGAAAATTTCATCAAGTGTTTTTTCTTCCATGTGCAACACTGCTTCTAGTTGGCAGGATATTAGCAGTGGCATACATAGAGGCAGTGCAGCTGCACCGTGGCCTGACAGGGTCTGTGCATGGGCCTGCCACAGACGAGCTCTCTGCGAGTAAATTATGGCGGGGCTGCAACGCCCACATAGTGTGGGTTTGCCGTAACACACACCTTAGGGACAAAAACAGGTTGTCTTATTCACTGCATTTCATCTCAAACCATTTTCTAATCATGTCCTTGTGTACAAGAAATGGTGTTGTAAAAGCCTGACCAATAATTTTCAAGAGTAGTCTCAATGACTGAAAACACTTTGTCGCTGCTGCTAAATGCAGTTTTTAATGAATTGTGTCAACATAAATGTTTGCCATATGTGCATTTACCAGAAATTTGATGCTGCAAGAAAAGCAGTGAAAATCTGCTAACAGACCGACTCAGCAACTCCCCACTGAGGATGCTTAGTGTGTTACAGTAAATGCATTTAATAGTTGTAAGGTGCAGTGGTGATAAATAAGTGGAAAAACGTGTTACAGGTCAAAAGTGGTTGTGAAAACATGATGTAAGATACTTAAGGTGCAGTAGGTAAGCCTTCTAAAATTAACTTTCTGTCATATTTGCTGAAACTGACCCTATGTTCCAGTAGAACTACATGAAGCAGGTCATTTAAAAATAAATCCAGCTCCTCTGGCTCCACCTACAGCCTGTAGTGAGATAGGCAAAAATCCACAGCTCCCTGTGCAGATGCACCAATCAGGGCCAGGGGGGGTGTCTAACTGCGTGTCAATCACTGCTCATGCACACGCAGTCCTTCTCCCTTGTGGGGGGAGGGGCTTAGGAGACCGTTTTGGGCTTTAAGCAGAAAGGCGGGAGGGACTGAGAAGTTGTCGATGTTCAAATTTTTTGGCTAAGTCCTGGATCTTCACAATCCTACCTACAGCACCTTCAAGTGACAAGCAAGGTACTACTCGGATCACACTGAACGTATTCCAAACCTGTGTCTTTGTCAGCTCCAAAGAGCAGAGATGGAGGATTGGGGTGGACCAGAAGCTGCATGTAGTTCAGGGCAAACTTCTCAATGTAGTCCCTGAGCTGGTCTTTCTCGTACATACGCTTGAGAAAAGCCAAGGCAGTGGTCCGCACCTGAAAATAACACAGTCATTGAAAAAATATGACAACAAAAAAAAATAAAAAATAAGCAGCCGAGCAAACTGCGATAGTGTGAGTGACACGTGAACAGGATCTGGACAAGAACATGTCACCTTCTCTTTTTCATGTGAGCTGAGATCCAGAAGTACGTGCAGATACTGAAACTGCCTCGAGGGCCGCTTGACGATGAGCTCCTTCAGAGTCGTCATGCCCAAATACACCCGCGACTGAAACAGAAAGGTCACAACGAACCGCTGAGTGGACGCACAGGGAACTTGGCTCTATACGAGGAGCTGTGTCTTTACCGTGTCACTTACCTCGTCCTCACAGTAACGTCGGATTACGTCCAATGCTGACTCGGTTATAATGGGAGCCTCCAGTACTAGCTTGGTGAAAAGTCTGGAAGAGACAGAATAGGAAAAAACAAAACAAGATGGGATTCAGTTTTGGCTTATAACGGGCTCATTTTTGGCTTATGTTTTGCGCCACGGCATCAGCAAATAAACACAAATGAGCTGTGTTTGACCATTTTCGGGCATTAGAGAACACGACCAGTACACCATGCCTACTCTATACCTATTAGGGCTGAACCTTTTGGGGAGACGAATCTAATAATCTAATCCAGACATTGCGATTATAGCTAAAGTTCAATATTCACTGTGTAACATAAAAATGTCATGGAGCATAGTAACATGAGACATAATCAAAACTGGCTCTATATTCTTATACAAGGAAGATAACATAGATATGAATTGCCAGCAATAAGTGTTGCATGGGACATTAAACAGTCAAACACAGAACACTTATTACAAAAGCTCAAGTTATAATAAAAAAACAATTCCAATAAAAAATACCAGTACTTTCCAGTAAACTGAAATGTCTGATGTGATATGGCACCTTCTACCATCATGTTAAATAAAGTAATAACAAATAACTGAAAGATCCACTGAAAACAGGACATTTCTGTAAACAATCTGTGATACGCAACATTCATCTTGTGAAAAAAACAGTAAATACCATAATAAAAAGAGAAATAAAAAAAAAATGTTACACCAAACATTCAACTAAATCTTTCACAGTCGATTCATCACGGTCGTCACGATTGGCTAATCGCATTCTTTCAAAATCGCGATTTTGATTTGAAAACGATTGGTCGTTCAGCCCTAATGCCTTAGCATTAATAAGCGCTACAAAAACGCTGCAGACACGTGAGAACGATGAGTATTTGGTCTCACCCGTCCCTCTGCTCGGGTTTCTCCTGCAGGCCCGACAGCAGCGTGTAGAGACACTGGTCGTAGCTGTCCAGCAGCCCAGACGGCAGCTGGCTGAGGTAGGTGTTGTACTCTTGGTAGAGGAGAGAAAAGGCCAGGTCGCTCCGTGTCCTGATGTCCTCCAGAATAAATTCCAGCACCTCTTCTCTCATCATCCCTTCAAACTGGGTCACAAGCTTAGAGAGGAGCTTCACTCGGACCTGCCAAACAGACACACGTTCAGTGGGGTTATCCTCTAAAGACAGGCACTTGTTCTGTGCCCAATTAACCTCAAAAGTGCAACTCAATTATTATGAAGAAAAGGAGAAATGAACCACGGGGGTGACTGCTTACATGGGACATGCCACTTTGAGCAATCGCCTTCTCTGAATGCAGGATGCGTTTGACTGCTCTGGAGGTTAACGTTTCCATCTGGGTGTCCGATAAAGGCTGGACGACATCCGACAATCGGAACACTTTTTTTCTCCCCGTCGCCCCCATCATTCTGTTAACAGAACAAAAATCGTGCAGGGTAATAAGTCTGATATACACAAAAGGCGCAGCATACATTACTGCTGCCATCTTTGTGTTGGAGCCAGAACTCACTTGGTTTGTGCCGTAGGCAGGATGGGTTCAGGAAGCCTCTTGACTGTTGCGGGAGCCTCTGGAGCCTTTTCTTTCTCGTAGCCTCCCACCACAGAGATGGCTTGTCCCACCAGCGCCGAGGCTTTGCGCTTGATGAGCGGGTCTTTAGCATCGGAGTCCTCATTGTTGCCTTCGTCTTTGCCTGCGTCGCCTTCTCTGGCTTTGCACTGCTCGAGTCCTAAGACAGCAGGTTTGTAATTAGAGACCCCCAACAGCTACAGTTTGTGGCTCATACCAATATTAATAGTAAAAATAACACAAAAAAAAAAAACAATCTGATAACAATATTATAGCAAACATATCCTTTCACCCAGCCAAGAATCGACAATTTACACTTTGTTTTTTCCCCCACATTGAACGTGATTAATCGTCTCATTGAAAGCCTTGTTTCCACCAAGCAGCCCAGCTATTTTTTAAGATGATTTTTCTGGCCTTTTTTTTTATTATTAGTACAGATAGAGTTGAGACAGAGAAGGGGAGAGAGAGAGGGGATGACATGCAACAAAGCCGCAGGTCGGTTTTGAACCCGGGCCGCTGCCAAAGCCTACATGGAGCGCACACTCTACCAGGTGAGCTAAAGGTTGCCCCTAGAACGGTTATCTCCGTGTTTACATTGTCAAAAGGTACCAATAGAACTCCTACATTCCATCCTGTTTCCATTTGCACTCTGTTGAGATACATGGCCCACTTAACGATTCTAAAAGGTTGAGCTAGAAATACTGCAGTCCGTGACGTTCCTCTGCATCCATAAAAACCAAAACCATATTTTCCTTCTCGATAGCTGAACTTGGGTATCGGACGATACTGGGTACATATCTGATACTAGTGTGTAAAAAAAAGAAAAAGTAATACATTAGTATTTCACAGCTGTGAACTACTAACCCTGTGTGGATGTGCTGTGATTGCTATCAGTGTTGTATGGCCTGGCTCAGGTCAAACTTTTTGTAAAATCATGAGCAATACATACAGAGAATGAATGCCAGAGAACTTTTATTGTCTAGTTTGACAGTCAGTCATAATGTAAAAAGTACTTTAAAGTAGGGTTTTTTTCCAGGGCCAAATGACTTGGTTTCGGATTGGTGCGTAGACTTGTGTACTCGATACCAGCATTTAAACCAGAATGGAAGCCGGAAGGCATTCCCGATACTGGTATTGAAACAACGGTAAAAAAGGTTGTTTAGCACGTTTCTCAGCACATGGCTGTGCACGGCTATTACCATCCAGTAAGAACATCCAAACAAAGAACAGATCTAGTGATCATGTCCATATGGGTTACGTATGGTTCTAAAAATAAAAAAAAAGGTACTATACTGAAAGTGGTTGATGGAAACGTGGCTTAACTCAGCAAGAAAGCAATAAAACACAAAATGCCCAAATGTATGGGCCTTCCCGTGCTGGATGTCTTTGTCTCTAACCTGGACCGATCCCAGCTGCGGTCATCTGCGTGGCCATCAACCTGGCCAGATGTTTAATCTGCGCGTCAGTGCCTGCTGACTCAACAGGTGTGTACGTGGCCTGGAAGGATGCCGGCATGACATCCGGCAGATACACCATGCTGATGAGCACCTAAACACCAGAGAGAAACATGAGCTGAACTGCCACACAATAAGGCTTAAAAGAAGAAAAATAAACTTAAAAAAAAATAAAAAAAATAAAAAAGGCCACAGTGCTCACCAGGTTGGCTACGTTGTCAGGGGAGAGCAGCGGGCGCAGGAACTCAGCTGTGAGGTCGATGGCTGACTGTGCTGCTGGAACAGCAGCTGGTTTAGGGGCCGAGAGAGGGGCTGGCTCCTCTTTGTCCTCATCGTCTTCCATCAGGGTGGGCTCTGAACGCAAAGAAACTTAACATCAAAAACACTGGGTGTTGAAGATGAATCTGCAGGCGTTTGTGTCCAACTCTTTCAGTATTACATCATTTCCATCATGCTTGGTTGACTCGATTTAAAGATTTTTGTCAAACAGTCACCATGACAGACATGCCACACTGATTCTACAGGTAAATGGTATTCTTTAAAGCAGTAAAGGTCTAAAAAAAAAATACAGAAATGTATAGTTGTGTGCAGAATAAGACAGAGCTACAATATGTTTTGCAGCCCTCAAAACCTGCAATGCCACCTAATATTTCCCATTCATTTCTATACTTCTCACACCAGTGCAGCAAACTGTCTAATGATCTATTAAATCAGAATGTCTGTGACTGCTATCACCTGTCGTCACTCACCCAGCTTGACCTTTTTCCCCTCTGTGTATTCTTCATGGCGTGGCCTTTTGCGCTGCTCGCGGGGTGCAGGCGTAGAGCGTGTTATTTCACTCTGGGGCATTCCCAGGTCCAGCAGCAGAGTGCTAATTTGAACCTGGAACTCCAGGCTGCAGGGATGCTTGAGGACGGCCACCAAGTGCAGCTTCAGATTCTTTCGCACGCTGCTGACCTGAGACTTGGCCAGAGTGGGTGGCAGGTTCGCTAAAAAGGTTTGAGTGTACAGGAAAGAGCCCATTTAGTGTGATACTACGTACAGTCAAATGATGCGTCGAGCACAATGATTTGCACTACAAAAAGATAAAACACAAAAGATGTTGGTCTAAATTTATCAATTTGTTTTGTATCAACATCAGGCTTGCCTCAGGTGAACATGACGCAACACTGGCTCAGAAGCACTCACCGTGCAACGTCTCATACGCCTGCACCACCTCTGACATGAACATTGGCCTCTGGCGGGCGATAGTGGCCAGGGAGCCAAGGGTTGTGGTGAGGTTGATGCTGGAAATGGCCGGATGGACCATGAACTTCAGCAGCTTCTCCAGTGCAGCCTTTCCCTCCTCGCACAAAACATCTGTTCAAGAAATCAAGATGAGCGAGCGTTAATGGACTGGACTAAAAACAAACGTTAACACATTCTGTCCTCAGAAGAATTCTAATATCCGTACCGTAGCGAATGTACGAGTGGTCTCTGGGAACTTTGCCCAGGCTGATGTCACCCTCCTGGCGCTTGGGAACGTCCGAGTCCGACGTCCGCGGTGACAGGGTGATGATTAATGATTCGGTGAACTTGATGGCGTGAGTGCGAACGCCGTCATTTTCAGAGTCCAGCAAGGCCAGAACATCCCCTTTCATCTGTGTGACCAGATCCCAGCATGCCTCCTGCCTCTCCGATACTGCCTTGGATCGCACCAACCACTGGCAAGGAAGAGACAGAAGTAGAGGGTTTGAAAACACAACGGATATTGGTAGTAGTAACTGGATTTTAATGTATATTCCTCTGAAAAAAACAAAACAGACTGTCTACATCAAGAACTACAGCATTTCCTCTTTGGGCTACATCACACAATCTGTACTGTAAATGAGAATATTTCATAAATGAGGCCTGGATTTACCTGCAGAGAAACTTTGTACAGTTGGGTGAGCGTGAGGATGGCTTTCTTCACCACGTTCACACTTTCGTCCCTCAGCAACATGTTCAGATTGGCGATCAGTCTGAGAAGGAGCTCATTGTCCCTTTTACTGGAAAACACAGAAAAGAAAAAGACTGAAGAAACCGGAAAACCACTTTTGTTTCACAAATGTGAAATTGACAGCCACGGGACAGGAAGACTTGTCCGTCTAATAACTCACCATGCTTCCTCTATGAAGCCAATGACAAATTTTCTCACTTCGATAGACTTGTCAGTCTGAAAGGCGATCAACTCCTACAGGACGAACAGGCCAATAGAAGAAGAATTATGAATCAAAGTTTTAGTTTACTTTTACTACCACGCTGATAAAGCTCTTCTGCACAATGTGCCATTGTACACTAAATACAGCTTGTGTATTCAAATAGCTTTATTTCAGGTCAAACAACAGTTAGATAAGAGAGCTGTATACAGGTTTACTCACATCCAAGAAATTGTCAAGAAGAGAAGGATCCTTGTTAATGATGAGCTCCTGGACCTGAAAATGATAGAAGTTCATTGATTCAGTATTGTCCTCCACTGACTCACTGCTTCATAGGGTTGTGGTTTGCCTCATATCCCAGCATACACTGGGGCAGAAAGCAGGGGAACATCCAGGACAGGGTGCAGTACATTGCAATTCAGAGTAGCCAATCCAATGGTTGGAAAACTTGTGTTTAGGGAAAACACAGTAATTTGCTCAGATGTGCAACCAATTTTGCATTAAAAGGTCCTATAACATGCTGCTTTTTGGAGCCTTACAGGCAGCCAACCCTCACCTTAACACTAACATAACTTCTTTGACATAACCATTACGGCCCTGCCTGAAAGGCGACGTTGGGGGCTAGAAACACCAAACACCGCACGGTGGGAGGAGCTGTGTGTGTGTGTGTGTGTGTGTGTGTGTGTGAGCGAGACACAAGTGACAGAGAGACGGAGGAGAGCAGGGAGAGGAAATGCAGGTGAACGTGTTTTAAATAGCGGTAAAAAAAATTCATAACGAAACGCAATGTGCAGCGGCCGGTGTTGATAGTGAGGCGCACCGCCACACATTAGTCTATGTGTGGGAAACACTGCCAGGGCTCGGTTTACACCTATCATCATTTCTAGCCATTAGGGGACCATAGGCAGGCTGGGGGAACTCATATTAATATCATAAAGTGAAATTGTCATGCCATGGGACCTTTAAAATAAGGCTAACATTATTATGAAACTGCTTTTTATCTATTTATTTTTTGGATATCACAACAGTGAAAACCTGATTTAATAAACAGACTACAAACCTGTTTGAGCACTGTTAGCTTTTCATCTGTGGCTATCAGCGCAGCCTGGTTCAGAAGTTCCACCACCTGCGGTAGGGAAACAGAAAAGGAAACTGAATCAACTTTTCCTTATATAAGCATTTATTTAAATACATGGAAATCACTACATGACTGCACACTACATGAAAATAGTTGTCCGGCTGCACCCTAACCAAAAACGTACTAATTCTCTTATTGTGCACATGTAAAGTGTTAAGAGTTGCTTTCAAACATTTCTGCTCAATACTAATTACTGAGATTCGCTGTAACAGTTTATTGGACAGTTCCCACTTACTTAATCATCTTAATAACTAACCCTTTCCACTTATTATTTTTGATAGTGGGCCCTGTGTATGTGCACCCACTACAAGGTAATAACATTAGTGCCAAATGTAAGGAAGAAACAAAGTTAATTAGCAGAGCAAAGTGAGTTTTGGTAACAGATGTTATTGGCCAATGCCTCAGTTCAACCTAGCATAGAAACTAAATGAGGTTAATCAGCAGATCCATACATCACCATCATAGAGACTGCAACTTCATTCACTAGAGGACCAATTTTGTGTGTGTGTGTGTGTGTGTATATGTATGTATATATACATACACACACACACACACACACACACATACATATATATCTCTTTATTTTGAAGTTGAACATGACACTTTTATTGTGTTGCTAGTTTGCCAGTTGCTAGAACAAAATACAATTTTCCATGAATATGCTTGATGAGCCAGATATAAGTGACGCAGTAAACATATTCGTGGTCTGATATATCGGTTCACCCCTAAACAATCCCAGCCTACATCGTTAATGGTATTACTGCGTTATTAGGATGTAAAAAGCTTACCCTTTCACTGGTGGTCATATCGACGACATGGGGAGTTTGAGTGTCCCCCTCCTCTGAAGAAAACTCCATGGTGTTGCTCTGCTTCCCTCACTATGTGGACAACATGGTCTCCAAAAGCCTGTTAAACACCGCAACCTGTGTAACACATAAATGAGGAAGGTATTTGACGCTATGGGATTAATTAATATGACGTTTAGAGTGTGCTAGCAGGGATGAGGTTAGCGTACTTCACCTACTGCGCATACCAACTGACTTCATATTTGTACCCCATTAAATACTAAAATACATTAGACTATATACACCATTAATAACATGGCTTTAACGATAAGTGTCACAATAAAACGTACTTTGTTCTAATGCAGCGCGCTAGCCCCATGCTAACCGTATTGCTAACCCTGCGAGCTGTTTTAACATGGATATGGGATAGTTAACATTTACTTACCACTAAACAGACTCCTTTACAAACTCTTTACGTAGCACCAGTAATTAAACGTGACTATTGTGACAGACTTAATAATGTAGCTAGTAGCTTTTACATATCCAATTTTCACGTTCAACAGCTCTGGGAAGCTGCCATGTTTAATTGAAAAAGCGGTGTTGCTCTTCTTCTACTGCTCGTGAACGCGCACCAGTAGGCTACAGAAGCAGCGCCACCTGCTGGACACATGAGCGCCTGCCCGCGGTTTCAAAAACAAGTTGGGTCTAGTAGGCCTATTTTGTTACATGCATATAATACGTTTTCAATTGTAGGTATATTGTAAAAAAATATGTCGTTAAAAGCGATAAATATGCCGTGAGTGGTATAATCTGTCAATTATTTGTTTGGGCCAGGTTTGGGTTTGGGCACCTCTGCCAAAGACCCCTCATCAGCACCAAACTTAAAGGTCCTATGACATGCTGCTTTTTGGATGCTTTTATATAGGCTTTAGTGGTCCCCTAATACTGTATCTGAAGTCTCTTTTATATAGACCTTAGTGGTCCCCTAATACTGTATCTGAAGTCTCTTTTATATAGGCCTCAGTGGTCCCCTAATACTGTATCTGAAGTCTCTTTTATATAGGCCTTAGTGGTCCCCTAATACTGTATCTGAAGTCTCTTTTATATAGGCCTTAGTGGTCCCCCTAATACTGTATCTGAAGTCTCTTTTATATAGGCCTTAGTGGTCCCCCTAATACTGTATCTGAAGTCTCTTTTATATAGGCCTTAGTGGTCCCCTAATACTGTATCTGAAGTCTCTTTTATATAGGCCTTAGTGGTCCCCTAATACTGTATCTGAAGTCTCTTTTATATAGGCCTTAGTGGTCCCCTAATACTGTATCTGAAGTCTCTTTTATATAGGCCTTAGTGGTCCCCCTAATACTGTATCTGAAGTCTCTTTTATATAGACCTTAGTGGTCCCCCTAATACTGTATCTGAAGTCTCTTTTTATATAGGCCTTAGTGGTCCCCTAATACTGTATCTGAAGTCTCTTTTATATAGGCCTTAGTGGTCCCCTAATACTGTATCTGAAGTCTCTTTTATATAGGCCTTAGTGGTCCCCTAATACTGTATCTGAAGTCTCTTTTATATAGGCCTTAGTGGTCCCCTAATACTGTATCTGAAGTCTCTTTTATATAGGCCTTAGTGGTCCCCTAATACTGTATCTGAAGTCTCTTTTATATAGGCCTTAGTGGTCCCCTAATACTGTATCTGAAGTCTCTTTTATATAGGCCTTAGTGGTCCCCCTAATACTGTATCTGAAGTCTCTTTTATATAGGCCTTAGTGGTCCCCTAATACTGTATCTGAAGTCTCTTTTATATAGGCCTTAGTGTCCCCTAATACTGTATCTGAAGTCTCTTTTATATAGGCCTCAGTGGTCCCCTAATACTGTATCTGAAGTCTCTTTTATATAGACCTTAGTGGTCCCCTAATACTGTATCTGAAGTCTCTTTTATATAGACCTTAGTGGTCCCCTAATACTGTATCTGAAGTCTCTTTCCCGAAATTCAGCCTTGGTGCAGAATTACAGCCACTAGAGCCAGTCCCACAATGAGCTTTCCTTAGGATGTGCCATTTCTGTGTCTGTAGCTTTAAATGCTATTGAGGAGGAGAGAGGGGGGGCAAGGTGGAGGGTGGGGGTGTGGCCTTGACCAACTGCCATGCTTTGCTTGTTTCCAAGCCATGATGTCTCTCTCTCATGTGCGGGCCAAATTCTCTTGGTGGGCAAAGCAGAGAAAGGGGAGGTAACCTTTCCCCTTATGACGTCATAAAGGGAAGATTCCAGATCGGCCCATCTGAGCTTTCATTTTCTCAAAGGCAGAGCAGGATACCCAGGGCTCGGTTTACACCTATCACCATTTCTAGCCACTGGGGGACCATAGGCAGGCTGGGGGAACGCATATTAATGTCATAAAGTGAAATTGTCATGCCATGGGACCTTTAAAATAAGGCTAACATTATTATGAAACTGCTTTTTATCTATTTATTTTTTGGATATCACAACAGTGATTATTAATGTTAAAAAACCTCATAAAGTGACATTTTCATGCCATGGGACCTTTAAGATAGGCTACCCACTAACCATTATTTATTCAGAGAACAATGTAAAACAAAACTTTCCCAATTGTAAAAACTATTCCATTACTAAGGGCTACTTTTATCTTTTGTTGAAAGATAAAGCTTCATTAGCCTACCTGAAACTTGAGGATAGGTACAACCGTTTTAACGGGTTGGAAAGAAAATAAGTCCACTGGTGAGTCGGGTCGGACGCCTTTCAGAAAAACACTTAATATTAGCAAAGTAGAAATATCATTGTATTGAACTGATTTTTCTTCTGGTTATCTAGCTTACTTTTACTGACTTGAATTGGAAAAAAAAGGAATTGAGAACATTCGCCAAATATTCTATAGTGTTAGTATTTTATTAACAATAAAGCATTGAAGAAACAACTCGCACATCCAAACTAATTCTTCTGTACAGGTGCGATGAACGATAACATCAACTTAGAAACAAAGGACAGAAATCACGCACTCTGCTCTTGCTACAGCATCACCTTTTATTTAGAGAAACTCCCTCCGGACCTTCATCAAGAGTCTCTTGACTCTCATTGAGTATTAACAACAAAATAAAAAGAGTTTCATTTGAGATTTCAAATAGCCTAGAAAATAATAATTTAAAGCATGTTTTGGAACAGTTTAAACTGGACTTTATACTTTGATTTCTATATGGTGTCAAGAAACAATATGTCGCTTTTTTTTTTTACGATGCTAGACATTTAAAGGTGCAGTAGGTAAGCCTTCTAAAACTAACTTTCTGTCATATTTTCTGAAACTGACCCTATGTTCCAGTAGAACTACATGAAGCAGGTCATTTAGAAATAAATCCAGCTCCTCTGGTACCACCTACAGCCTGTAGTGTGATTTACAAAAATCCACCGCTCCCTGTTCAGATGCACCAATCAGGGCCAGGGGGGGTGTCTAACTGCGTGTCAATCACTGCTCATGCACACGCATTTATTCTCCCTTGTGGGGGGAGGGGCTTAGGAGACCGTTTGGGCTTTAGCGGAAAGGGGGGAGGGACTGAGAAGTTGTTGATGTTAATTTTTTTTGGCTAAAGGCGCTGACACACCAAGCCGATAATCGGCCGTTGGACAGTCTGGAGAGGTCAGTGACTCGAGTCTGTTCGGTGCGTTCTGTGCCGTCGTCCGTCCGAGGGGCCGTCGTCCTTCATTTTGGCCGATTTGACATGTATAATCGGCGGGGCGGGCACTGCTGGCAGTCGGACTCAAATGACCCATCTGATTGGTGGAGAGCTGACCCAGAAACGGGGAGCGGAATGAGCGTGACTACAGTCTCTCAAAATCTGATGAAAATCTTTTAAACTGACCTTTGTGGATCTGAAATGAAGACAGATTCAGCAACTACACGGCCTATTTCTCTCTTAAAATGTTTTCAGAAACACATATATTTTAGTACAATATGAGATCGTACTCTGAACAAGCCGCCACGACAGTCTGGCTTTGAATTTCCGGAGAAACCAGACCCACGTGACGCGTTCATCCAATCAGCTGCCGGTTTTCATTTTTTGGGCGACAATACAGATTAGCGCCGCCTGCTGTTATGGAGACGTATTACGTCTCGTCGCTTTGGTGTGTTCTGAGGCACTTTTTTGACCAATTTTGCGAGACTGATCAGCCCAACTGCCTTTTCTGCCGAGGGTTGGCCGTCGGCACTGTGTGTCTGGGCCTGAGTCCTGGATCTTCGCAATCCTACCTACGGCACCTTTAATGTCGATTATCAAAATACTGAATACAGTAGGCCTACATGGCTCAACATTAGGTCCCTGCTGCCAGAGGATGGACCACTTCTAAGTTACACCAAATAATTTAGGATCTTGAGAAAGGTCTCTGATCACTTTCTTTATATTGCAATTTCATCTTGACAGTGATCTTTATCTTTTTCTGCATCATATAGGATAATAATACTGTGTCTCTCCCCAACGGAGCAGTGTAGCTCACTGCAATGCAGTTAAAATGTATTTTAATTCAACAACCTGATCATTTATTTCTGCTGCACTAACATCTGGTGCAAGGATGAAATTAAAAGATGAGAGAAAACTTCCCTATGATTTCATTCTTTGCATGCATGTTGAAATGATGTCTTAAGATTGTAATGCACTGGAAAGAAGATGAAACTGAATAAGACACTTCTATTTCAAAGCATACATTATGGCTATGAGCTCTCAGATATTCAAAAATGTAAGACTGCACAATATGCACACAATTCAAAGTTCAGCCCCTATATTTGTTCCTCGTGTAACACGCTAGCATTGTTTTCTAAATGATATCATTTCCTACTGAATACAGAGTCAGTGAAGAATGAGTTGTGCTTGTATTTGTTTAATTCTGTTCAGCAATGTTGTTTGTCTTGTTTGTATTTACAATATGTTTTCATCATTATTCTGCTCAACCTACAGTAAAACTAAGCTAGTTTTATTTTTGTATTATCACCATAGACTGTAAAGATTGAGCATTAGCAACTGTCAGACAATAAATAAAGCATTACACTTGTACATCTTTCTTAGCTATATTATGCTATATAACCACACACTGTTATGTATTTAGCTGTGGTGTAAATGTATATTCAGTTGAAATGGTCCAAATGTATAAATTAGTGTTTTTTCAATCATGGTTTCAATAGACAGAATGAATAAATATGACTTGCCACTATAAGACTTCATATCCCAGAAGTCTCTGCTGCACATAAGTGATGTCACCTGATAATGAAGAGGGGAGGGTGTGCTAATGTTTACAACCATTGGGCTGTCGATAATTTTATCGTAAAACTGTGATTCTGCCGATATTTCAGCAGCATATGAAAAGACAAGTACGTAATGGCGCAAACTAAATGACCTCTTCTCGCTTTCAGGTAACAAGACTACTTAAATTAAGCATTTAATCCCTTAATCAAACAATCTTGTTAGCGCTTAGCTCGTCAACGTTATCTGATATTGATAAACAAGTAAACTTAGCATAGCACAGCGACGTAATTTGCAAACGTTAAATACACAGATTTGATGGACTTGAACCAACTCCTGTCAATAAACTAACGTGAACCTTACATTGCAACACAACCTATAGCATTGCTTCTTGACGTCCAGTCTCTAACAATTTAATAGTTAACGTTACTAATATAGCTAGCTAGCTTGTAAGATGTTTCCCTAGCTAGTTGAAGAAGCGACGGCTCATCTGACCACGAGCACTTTGATGGAATGCACACATAGTTAAGCTAACATTACCCATTTACAAACGGAAATTAGCCAGTTAACTAAGCTAACTCTTAAAATGTGTGGCTACATTCAGTAACATTACAGCTCTAATTTACAGTACGTTGTTTATTATGCACCACCACAGCTGTCATTTAGCTTACTTCTATAGCGTAACTATTATTTAACACAGGGAAGTAGAGATGTAAACATGTATTTGGTTGCCTTTGGAGTCCCATATTGTCACTTATTAGAGCGGTAGCATTTCCACTGATGTATGCTGTGACAATGACTAATGTAATGACTGACTGCCTTTGCCTTCTTTTGTGGCAGGTTTTTGTAAACTGTGAGTCCCCTGGTTCTCTCGACTCACTGCGTTACACACACATCTGAATCTGGAAAGAATATTTCAGTGTGTACATTTTGTTGGTAAACAGGTGTGTATTGCAATATAAAATGTAGTTATTTCAAAGTTACTCTCAAATCTGCCAGGATAATATAGTCATACTTTGCCTTTTGCCCCTAATGTACTGTATCTTACCTCACTTCAAGTGTGGCCTTGGGGATTTTTTCACGTCAAGACAATGTTGGTTCTTGAACAATAAACAGTCTGACAGATGTGCTGGTTTACTTTCACTGATAAGAGAGATCTTGCAGATGTTATTTCATTAGGGCTGCAACTAACGTTTGTTTTCTTTATTGATTAATGTGGGGGTTATTATTTTTTTTTTTAAATGGAAGGATTAATAGCTTCTTTAGACTATACCATTTTAGAAAATAGAGAAAATAGCCCATGGTGACACCTTCAAATTGCCCTTTCTGTCAGACCAACAGTCCAAAACCCAAATATCTTTAAATGACAATGAAATAAAACAAAGAAAAGCAGTAAATCCTCACATTTGAGAAGCTGGCACGAATGTTTGTTATCTGTGCTTGATATATGACTTAATGGCTTCTTTAGACTATAAAATGTTAGAAAATAGAGAAAATAGCCCATGATGTCACCTTCAAATTGCCCTTTCTGTCACACTAACAGTGAAATACAATGAAATAAAACAAAGAAAAGTATTAAAGCCTCACATTTGAGAAGCTGGCATGAATGTTTATCTGTGCTTCATAAATGACTGAAACGATTATCAAAATAGTTTCAGATTCAAATTTCATTTGAAACTGTTTACATGCTGCCATAGCCAACATTACATATAACAAGTTTTGCATTTTGAGTAGGGTACGAGACACAGAGCTTGCTAATATTGTTGTACCTTCTTGTTAGAATCTAGAATTCTGTTGGCAGTGTCTCCTATACAGAAAACCCATTGACTCATTAATGATTGGTAAATGCTGGGGCCAGTTTCTGAATATCTCGTAACTTAACAAGTACTTGTGCATCCCTGCATGTGTTTTCAGTGTTCTGATGGAGTGGGTGTTCATCATGAACCGGATGAGCTCTCAGGGTAGCTCTGCAGCCCAGCGGAGGCGGATGGCCCTGGGGGTGGTGATACTCCTGCTGGTGGATGTCATCTGGGTAGCCTCCTCCGAGCTAACCTCAGTAAGGACTTTGTCACAGTCAGTCAGTTTCCACACCTGCTGCCGCGAGGGGGGGGTTGCAGTACGAGAAGACACAGCTGTAATAAAATGAGAGAGGGGGGCCCAGATGTACTCAGTAACTAGAGTACATTGAGAAGTACTGGAATCAGCAGACAATGGTGTGAACTTGATATATTTGTTTGTGTGTTAGTGTGTATGGGCAATTGCCCCAATGTATGAGATAACTTTGCCCTTCTCTCTCCCAACGATGATGAAGTATTCAAATCGTTAACTAGTGAATATCAATACTGCAACCCTATATATTATAATGTATTACAGCTCCAATATTAGTAGTAAAGTGCTACGTCGTTTTGTCCGCTGATCCCCTTTTAGAGTGTTAAATTATTGATGTGTTAGCGTGTAAGTATTGAACAATGTAGGTCCTGTAAAGACTTTATGTACTGCTGGATAGGTAAAAGTACAGACCATTTCACAGTGTCAAACATAGAACAGAGAAAGGTGTGTTGTAGGGGGACGAGTAGGTCCAAAGTTGCAAAAAACTCCCACACATTGTCTAACTTGCAAAAATAAATTCAATAGCTGGTAATGTTTCGGTACTAGGCCATCATCAGGCAAAAATTAGGCTGATGATGGTCTAGTACTGAAACGTTGCCAGCACAAACCTCTTACATGGATGCCTGTTGATTTTCTTGTGGCTGAAGCGCCATTGCAAAAGATAGCTGGGTTAGCAGCATAGAAGGTCGGAAATAGCTAGAATTGTAAGACAAGAGGAAACTAGCCAACACATAGTCTCTCATAGTCAAACATGTCTAAATGAATAACTAAACAAAGTATGAAGAAGAATGCAAAAGAAACAGGAGTGCCTGAGAGGGAAAACTGTCTGCCTTGCAACACGTGTTAGTTATCCAATAAAAGCTGTTATTCCTAACAGCTTCCTTCTGTTGATTCTTCCTGCAGTACATTTTCAAGCGACAGGAGTACAACAAACCCTTCTTCAGCACATTCACCAAGACCTCCATGTTTGTACTCTATCTGCTGGGTTTCCTGCTGTGGCGGCCCTGGAGGCAGCAGTGCACTGGCACTCTGAAACGGCGGCACTCTGCTTTTGTAAGTAGCAGAAGCCCACTCTCACCACATGTGGGGAGTATGTTTAAATGTTTGAAATATCTTTTCTTTTTTCTGCCAACTGTACATTTCACAACCTCAATCATACAGAATCACAAACCCTGCCTTCTATGTATGTCTTAGCTACAGAAGCAAAACGTTGTGGAAAACCTCATAGAAATCATGGATTATGACATTTCTTTTTAAGTGTTCTTCCTCTGAAGGGTGGAATGACAGACAAAGTGCGAGAACTACTGCTTTAAGACAAGCTGACATTGTAAATGACTCTTGTGGAAATTCAGAAATCTTTTTTTCGTTTTGGTCTGTAAGTTGATGGTTTGACTTGCGTGTGTCTGCAGTTTGCTGATGCTGAGGCCTACTTTGCACCCTGCACCACTGACAGCACTGTGAACAACTGTTTGGTACGTAGTTCAATCACAGAGAAAGTCATGACTCTTAACAGCAGCTAGTCTGCAGTGGAAGGACCCAATTGTGTAAACACTGATAAATGATATACACTGTATAAACACTGACAGTCTTACAGAAATACAGTACAAAATGACATCTTGTGGCTAGAATACCAACATTGTGCAACTCTTTGCTTTAACAACTATAAATGTCTTGACTTTCTCTTGTGCAGAGTGAACCACTGTATGTTCCAGTGAAGTTCCAGGACGTACCCGCTGAGCAATCAAATTGTTTGATGGGAGACTGCGAATCTTGTGAGTACATAGTTGATGTTGTCTGTGTTTAAAAAAAAGAAAGAAATATATATATATATATATATATATATATATATATATATATATATATATATATATATATATATATATATATAGCATGAAGCATATTTATTATCTGGTTTCAACATTGTATCCCCCTCTGAATTTACTAAGACCACATAAGTAAGCGTACATGCTTAAGTTTTGTCTGATATGTGATTGATAAACTCATCAATTAGGTCTCCTAAATGAAAAATGCAACTCAACAACAGAGGGCAGTGGTGAGCTATGGAAATAGACAAGAGGAACCTGTCGGACCTTTTCCGGCAACTCTCACACTCAACTCTTCTTTCTCTTTTTTCATTCACATACCATCATAATAAAAACAAAAGGATTCCGCTCCCCTCTTCTCTTGTCTTGGCTGTATTTCGTAGAGCGATTGAAAAATCAGATGATCTCTTGGCTTTTCCAATACTTTCAGGAGAGCTGTAAGTGGGCATTCACACCAAGAAAAGTGGTCAGGCGTGCGGCAGGGGGGGCGTGTCAATGAAACGGCCCATTTGTGTGACGTCCTGTTGTGTTCTTAAACCCCCCCAACAAAGCACAAGTAGACTTTATATTTCACAATTACTGTTTTCCGTGAGGAAGAGAAAAGAGACGAGCGAGACATAGCGAGTGCTTTGTTGTTGCAGGAAACATTCAGCTATTACACACACTCCCGGGCAGTTCCGTGCTTGAGTTTGAGTTTTCACCACAAACATTCTCGTGGTAGCAATAGAGGCAGTGATGTTTCCTGTTTCCTGTACGGGATTCTCACACCGCCTCAAACCATAGCTCAAAACACACCGACAAGTCTGATCTCCGGTTACATGATTGGCCACCGCAGCGTGACGTCTGGTTGCATTTCTCGGTTGAGTCGGTCTCAACTTTTCACCGCAGGCCCGCCGAGTTTTTTTTGCGTGTCCCCCCCCCTGCGGCATCCCCCGCCGCAGCCTAAACGCACTACCCCCATTCAGAATGAATGGAAAGAGCTGCATTTTTGTCGGACGTCCGACGCAGGCAGTGTGAACGCAGCCTAATTGACCTCAATTTCTTGAGCTGGCTGAAAGGCAATGTACTTCTGGAGTCCAAAGCCTCACAGTAAAGGTTCAAAGTAGGGTTTCTCTGGTGTCTGTTGTGTTTGTATTTCAAGCGTTTACATGTTTGGCACCTGTGTTTTTAAAATGGCATGGCTTTTGTTCAGCTTAATCATACATTAGGTTAATATTTTGTGAAATGAAATAAAATGGTCTTGCTGCAAATACAAATGGAGCTTCCCTGTCTCTCCCAATTGACTCCTCACTCCATGTGTACTTCCCAGCAGCTTCCAAAAAGCAGCGGGTGCGTTTTAGTAATATCATGGAGGTGCGTCAGCTGCCCTCTACTCAAGCCCTGGAGGCCAAACTTTCCCGAATGTCCTACCCAGCTGCCAAGGACCACGAGGCCATGCTGCGCACAGTGGGCAAGCTAACCATCACTGATGTGGCCCAAATCAGCTTCTTCTTCTGCTTTGTGGTGAGAAAAAGTCATCGCTGTATCAGATTATAGACATGATGCATAGTAACGATTTAAATTAATAACACACACTTGATCATTCTTTGTGTGCTATTTGCTAGCCATGTGTTTTGCTGGCACGAAAAAAGAAGTGCTTTTGGCACATATTTATTATGTAAATGAGCAGAAAGTGATGGATTGTGAGCACCAAAACGGCAAGTCGTTAATCATGTAGCCTTTCAAGTGATGAACTGCTTTTTAATTCTTGACTCATCCTGTCTGAGCACAATCAAGCACAAGTAATTACTCATTGTATTTAGCTTTTTTCCTGCTATGATTTTTGATATTATTGGCAACTATCAATCATATCAAAAGAGGAACATCTTTTCTATAGGGCTGGGTACCTAATTCGATACTTTTAAGGCACCGACCGAATTGCCTCTAAAGTATCGAGTCTCGAAAAATGCCTCGTCATTCAACACCCAATTTCAGTCCCTAAGGAGTAAATCTCATCAGCGTCAGCGAGCCAATAAGCATGCAGCGTGCTTCTACCAAGATCTAATACAGTCTGTGATTGGCTGTCTAGCGTTACACGTCGGAGAGACACGCAGGAAAACAAATCTCTGTTACACAGCTCACGTAGTAGGAGAGGAAAAATAAATCAAAGGATTTGTGCCATATTGTGTAATGTTGTAATTTCTTTTATAAAATTGGTATCGAAAAAAGTATCCTTTAGGAACCGGTATTGAAGTCACAGTATTGGTATTTTTGAACGATACCCAGCCCTAGTTTCCTGTGCCACTGTGTCAGAGATGTGTCACATTCTAAATTTTGAGGCTAGGTGTTGTTATTGAATTGTAAGATGTTCCTGTTTATCTGACCTTCTAATGCAGTAGGTATGTAGTGTTTGTGACTAATCTGACACAATCTCTTTTTTTTATTTTTTTTTTTTTAATTTAAACTATTTTGGGCTTTTCTGCCTTTAATTTGACAGGACAGCTAGGTGAGAAAGGGGAGACAGAGGGTGAAGACATGCAGGAAATCGAAACAGGTCGGACTCGAACCCTGGACCTCTGCGTCGAGGCATAAACCTCTCAGTATACGTGCGCCTGCTCTACCCACTGAGCCAACCTGGCCACACTATTTTGTGCTTTTAATGAGAGAGAGAGAGAGAGAGAGAGATCCTATGCCCTAAGACAAAGGGGCTTTGACTTGGCCCTCTTTTAACCTGTGTTAAAGTTAAATCACTTAGCGGGATGCTTGATCACTGCTTCTGTTTCTCTTCCAGTGGTTCCTGGCCAACCTGTCCTATCAGGAAGCCCTGTCCGACACGCAGGTCGCCATTGTCAACATCCTGTCATCCACCTCAGGTGACTCTTTCTCTCACGCAATACGTAAAATGTAAAGTAGAAACGATTGCACCTCAACTGGTTTAAAGGAAAATGGACAACTGTTTGTTGGTTAGGTATTGTCAGCCATCATATATGTATTTAACCTAAAGACTTTGACTGGTCTGTCTGATGCCACTGTCTGGTTCACTTCTGTTCTTTCTAAGCCCCTTGAGACACATTTGGGAGTTGTGATATTGGGCTATGTAAATAAAATTGTGGTCTGGCCTTGACTTTCCCTTCTCCCCCTTCAGGCCTGTTCACGCTCATCTTGGCAGCCATATTTCCTAGCAACAGCAGCGACCGTTTCACCTTGTCCAAACTGTTAGCCGTGGCTCTGAGGTAAGGGCTGAATGAGAGGCTCAGGGCATGTTGGGAGGTTCCTGTGCTGAGCACATATTTGCATGAGTGGATTAATTGTTTTCTGTTTTTGTTTTTGTGTGTCCGTCTAATGTGTCTCCATGCTTTACATTTCTATTTCTGTTTTCTGAAATGCCATCCACACACTTTAGTGGAAATTCATGAAGTTGAAGTTCTTGGGGACATGTGCTTTGATTTACCGGAGGAGCTGTAAATGTCTTTTTTCATCCTTACCCCATTCAACGCTGGTTCAGACCAATATATCTCCACAATTACTGGCCAGATTTTAAGAAAAATTAAGAAAACAAAACCCTGGCCTATTGTGGCATGCCTGATACATGTTTAATTTTTTTTTGCCTAAGGCACCTATTTCAATTTTGTTTTGTGTGTTGTCTTTGTCTGAAATGTTTATAAATGAAATGTTAATTTTAGCCAAATAGTTGGGCCTATTTGATTGAAGAGTCAAGATGAACTGATTACATGTTGGTCACAAGTCAGTGTAAGTCGAGTCATTGCTTCTGTCTAAGGCTATAATAACGGCACAATTGTCCCAATGTTGTTTTCATCTAACACTCTCTTATTACTCTATTGCCAGACAAAAAGGATGATATTGGATAATTGAGCAAAATCCCAAGTTATGTTTGATGACAATGCTTTTGGCATCCACTGCCCACATTTTTTTAAGGTCTATGGTTAAAGTTAGGGAAAGATTGTAGTTACGGTTAATAAAGCAACGTTAATTGCCGGTCTGTGATGTCACGCAAACTCTGGTCTCCTATATCAAAGTCAGATGCCCCACACGCCCATCCACCAAAACACAATAGCTCCTGCATTGTCCCTTTAACGTTGGCATCGGACATAAATCGTGATATGCAGAATTGTCCAATTAGATGTTATTCCAGGGTATAGTGGGCTGGTACAGTATGAACACTGTAGGGGCTCTTTAGACATTCTGTCATAATGATTTAGATCTCATTGTAAAGTGTAAGTCTTGAAATCGCCCTGTTTACCTGTCCTTGTCAGTTTGACTCAGTCAGTTCATGTAGTATCTCTCTCGTTTAGCATGGGAGGTGTTACCCTGGTGAGTTTCTCCAGCATGGACAGCCCGGATGACAAAGGCGTCATAGGTAACCATGGAGACAGCGAGAATCTGTCAACCTATTAATGTTGTGTAATGAAATTGGAAATTCCTCTTTTGCCTGGTAGTGTTGCACTAATGTAGTCAGAAAGCTTCTTTCTAAATGTGATTTGACTTTTTCGTGAAGGTTCTTTGTGGTCCCTGGCGGGGGCGGTGCTGTACGCTGTCTACATCGTAATGATCAAGAGACGAGTGGACCGGGAGGATAAGCTTGACATCCCCATGTTCTTTGGTAAGCACATGAGTTTATCTGTTTTTAAGGACAAGGCCAGTCTTCAAATAAAAAATGTGTACTGGTTTTTGTAGTTATTTAATTAACAATATTCTAAGCCATGTCTGCACCCTGTCTATGTACTAGAACAATGCTGCCCAATTTGGGGCCTGCAGGTCAAGTTCAGCCAGGGCCCACCATGGCATTTGACCTGCTCATGCTTATTCTCCTCTTGTTTTAAAAGTGCTGTAAAGTCCTAATGTAATGACTATGAAACGTACATTCTGTGCAGCTAAAAATGACTTAATCTTAACAATTATGGGAATGTAAAGCCCAGTGCTGGTAAACTTCCACTCTTCATTACAAAGGTGGACTATACAGCGGTTTCGACTTAATTTTTCAGTCAGAAAGGTGTCTTTACTTTAAAATATGTTTATGCGCCCAAAAAGAAGCATATGGATTATCTCTGGAAATTAATACAAATACTGTAAAATATAATACATTTCAATGTAATGTAATTTCACATAACATCAACATTTATTTTTGGCCCGTGGCCTTCCATCCAGAAACATCTTTGGCCCTTCATATGAAAGAAATTGGGCACCCCTGTACTAGACCATAATAGAGAGCCCTGCACAGTGGAACACTTCCTAGTCCATGAAGTTGTCGCCGTTGTCTTTAGAGCTTTAGAGTCTAAGCTGGAGCTGCTGTGTCTCTCAGGGTTTGTGGGTCTGTTTAACCTGCTGCTGCTGTGGCCTGGCTTCCTCCTGCTCCACTACACGGGCTTCGAGGCCTTCGAGCTTCCCAGCCAGCTGGTGTGGACCTACATCCTCATTAACGGCCTCATTGGAACCGTTCTCTCAGAGTTCCTCTGGCTGTGGTGAGCACCTTTCTCATTATTCATTCAGGTCCCAAATCTGGCACCAAACCATCACAATTTACCTTTTGTAAAAGGACATTTAGATCCTCTCAGTTGAGTTAGTTGAACTAATCAGTTTGAAGAATATACAGTATTTCAGAAGTTGTTTAATGACGTGACTTGGTGATGCTGCTTTCTCACCACAGGGGCTGTTTCCTCACATCATCTCTAATCGGGACTCTGGCGTTGAGCCTCACCATCCCACTCTCTATTATGGCAGATATTTGCATGCAGAAGGTAAGTTTCCCACTACAGGTACTCAAGAATCAGTGTCAGAGTTTGAAGTAAGATTCAAGATAATGTTTGTTTGAAGACACCAGTTTGAAGAGCTTCGGGTCAGAGCAGATTGCAAAATGAAAAGTTTGCTTAAAGGGATAGTTTGGATATTTTGAAGTGGGGGTTGCTTGAGTACTGGCATGGAAGCTAAGCAATCTACTGCTGGTGGCAGCAGCAAAAAAGGTCACCTAAAAAAACAACAACAAATCAATCAGTTTAAGTGCACGCCATACTTTGTTTTTTTCCCGCTGCTTTACCTTGCCGTCAGACAGCCCTTTCTGACGAGGAACTGAAGTCGTTCTATCCATCTTTGCTCCCTTCAAAGCCAGCAGACTCCTTTGACAAAAACAGTAATTGTACCTCTCAGAACACCGGAGTTGCTGGTCTACCGCAGCCTCGATCGGTTAGTTAGTTAGACTTTGCTGACTTTGTATTAACCTTTTAAAACACCAAAGTCATGCATTAACACAAACAAAGTCATCGATGGATGCAGAGGTAGACCAGCAGTGCCTGTGTTCTGTGGGGTCAAATTACTGTTTTGTCAAAGGAGTGTGGTGGCTTTGAAGAGAGCATAGATAACAGCTTCAGTTCCTCGTGGTAAAGGGCTGTCTGACAGCAAGGTAAGGTGGTGAAGGTGGCCTCTTTTTAAGGTGTCTAAAATCTGTTATGCTGCTGCCCCCATCTACAGCAGTACAATGCTTAGCTTCTGTGTCAGTACTCCTGCCTGCTTCTCCAAACTGGGGGGGGTGCTGACCTCCATCTACTGTAGCTAACACACTGACTATGGAGAAGTAGCTCATACAACCCCACTCTAAAATATCAGAACTGTCCTTTTTAATATGGGCAGCAATTTTAATTAGTTTACTTTGTACTATATTTGTCATATTACTTTACACATAATTATTTAATTTACTCAAGTTAATGTTTGTGAGTAAATGTTTATTAAATTGGGGGGGTCCACATGTGTTCTCAAATTTGAACATATGTTTATAAATGTACAGTATCTGAAAATCCATAAGTCCAGTTATGACAGTAGTTGTAATAGTTCCTTTCCTCCATCTGTTTGTATGGATAGGCACGTTTCTCATGGCTGTTTTTTGCCGGGGCTGTCCCTGTCTTCCTCTCCTTCTTCATCGCCACACTCTTATGCCACTACAACAACTGGGACCCTGTCCTGGTGGGGCTGAGGAGACTGTACGTCTTCATTTGCAGGAAACATCGCATTCAGAGGTACTCGGTGTTTGATCCCACAGAGGCATTGCAGGTAACACCCCTGTGGGAGCCATACTGGTGCTCTTTAGCTCAGAAACCAGCTAAGCAACTGATTGCATTAACTCATTAAATAAAATTAGTGCCCTAGCTAACATACATACAACCCAAAGTTATACCCCACATATACTTAACTGTTGAACATTTTCCAAGCACACAGTAAGTTTTGATTTCTGTCTTGAAGCTGCTATTGGTTTCTGTATATAAAAAACCACTTGCAGAGACTTGCCACTTGTGTGAGAGAACACTCCACCTTTTATTTTTTTTGGCAATGTTACACAAACGGGGGTTATTTTGAAAACGTCTTTTTGTCAGTTGAAGGACAAAGGATTTTTTATGTTGTTGCCAAAAAAAGCATTGCATTTATGAGCTAAATTTTCAGAAAATCCAACTGAGAAGATAAGGAGTGAGTAAAATACTACTATGGACACGAAAGTTAGAGCAATGCAGTTCAGTCCCTGGCAGCAGTATTTAGTGCTCAGCTGGGCGCTCCATTGATCAGAACTGGCAACAACGCTGTCGGTTTGGTTTTGATATTAATAGGGCAAAAGTTTTTGAAAAACCAACATATCTCTCACACACACACACACACACACACACACACACACACACACACACACACACACACACACACATATCTCAGACCAGGCTAAGAAGTTAAAGCTTTTAACATTTTAACTAGAAATTGAGTTGTTTCATTGTATTGTAGTGTGTGACCTATTAAAATAAATTGACCTTAACCCTGACTCACACTTAGTCTTTTCTTCTCTGACATTCTTACAAGGACAATAGACTCCATTTGTAGCTCGCAGCCTCGCTTAGTTAAGTCCGTAATCAGATGAACATGCTTGACTGACTACACTCTGTGCGGCAGTTATGCTTCTGTAAATTCTTGTTCCCATTGGCGAGCGATGATTATAATAATGACGGTTGTCAAGTCCTAATGTAATGACTATGAAACGTACATTCTGTGCAGCTAAAAATGACTTAATCTTAACAATTATGGGAATGTAAAGCCCAGTGCTGGTAAACTTCCACTCTTCATTACAAAGGTGGACTATACAGCGGTTTCGACTTAATTTTTCAGTCAGAAAGGTGTCTTTACTTTAAAATATGTTTATGCGCCCAAAAAGAAGCATATGGATTATCTCTGGAAATTAATACAAATACTGTAAAATATAATACATTTCAATGTAATGTAATTTCACATAACATCAACATTTATTTTTGGCCCGTGGCCTTCCATCCAGAAACATCTTTGGCCCTCTCGCATGAAAGAAAGTGGGCACCCCCTGTACTAGACCATAGTAGAGAGCCCTGCACTAGTGGAACACTTCCTAGTCCATGAAGTTGTAGCGTTGTCTTTGAGAGCTTTCAGAGTCTAGCTGGAAGCTGCTGTGTCTCTCAGGGTTTGTGGGTCTGTTTAACCTGCTGCTGCTGTGGCCCTGGCATTCCTCACTGCTCCACCTACACTGGCCGAGGCCTTGACTTCCCAGCCAGCTGGTGTGCACCTACATCCTCATTAACGGCCTCTATTAGACGAGACAGTTTCTATATCAACGGTTACTCTGGCTGTGGACGAGCTCTCAACCCTTCA